>NW_023995137.1:0-100000 GCF_015586225.1 Lucilia sericata | reverse complement strand
ATTGCAGACAACAAAGAAAAAGTTTTAGCAAATTTTCGGTAAAATTCTTAAATAAATATATAAACACAATTCTGTTGAAGTATTTAATAAAATCATAAATAAGTCGCATGACAAAAAATCTTCTTTTAGTGTGGGTTTGTTTAAACAACTGTCAAAATCGATAGAGCAAGAAAGTTTCCCATGAAGGCGTACTTGGCTGAATATATACAAAATTTTGTGGTTTATATTTTTTGCTAAACAAATGTTTAATTTTGTTGTTATTATTGTTTATTTTATCTCTAATAATTGGGTAACCTATATATACAAACAAAATGTATCTTTTAGTAGTAATTGTCTGTATATATGTATATAAACAATTGTTTATATAGATTTTTACATACAATCATGTATAACATCATAACACCACCCCAAAATGGAATAACATCCAAACAGCAAGACCAAAGTACACAAATACTTATGCATGAAATAATATTAAAATAAAGTGTTCATTTGGTTTGAAATTCACACAAAATTGTTGAACTGTTTTTTTTTTTTTTGGATTTTTGTTCAATACCCCTTGAAACGTAAATGTTTTGAAATTATTGTGTATCGAGGGACTCTAAAGTGGTGTCTCATTAAGACTCATACTCCTCACGTTTGTTGATTCTTAACAAATATAAACACAAATTTTTTCCAATATTAATTTTTGTTCGTTGTTAATAATTTCTTTATGGTTTTAGGTGAGTTTTGGTAGAGATATGTCCATTAGGGAGGCTTCAAAATAAAATTTACGAATTGTTTCCAATTAAAGTGAAAGTTTAGGACTAATAGGACCAATTTTATTTTATGTTTTCTAACTTGTCCATAGACCAGAATATAAAATAGATTTAAGTCCAAACTATAGACTATAGTCTATTGTCTGGACTAAAGACTATTGCCTGAACTATAGTATAATCCTATAGTCTAGTCAAGTATAGACACTATAGTCTTGTAGCAGATTCTATAGTGTGGACTATATTCTTGTCTAATGTCGGGACTATTATATAATCTAATCTCTGGACAATAGCCTAGCCTATATACTGGAATATAATCAAGTCTGTAGTCTGACCTATAGTCTAGCCTGTAATCTGGACTATAGTCTAGTCTATATACTGGAAAATAGGATAGTCAATAGTCTGAACCATATTCTAGTCTATAGTCCATACTATAGACTAGTCTATAGTATGGATTATAGACTAGTTTATAGTCTGGACTATAGTCTAGTCTATAGTCTGGACTATAGTCCAGTCTATAGTCTGGACTATAGCCTAGTCTATAGTCTGGACTATAGACTAGTCGATAGTCTGGACTATAAACTAGTCTATAATCCATACTATAGACTAGTCTATAGTATGGATTATAGAATAGTTTATAGTCTGGATTATAGTCTAGTCTATAGTCTGGACTATAGCCTAGTCTATAGTCTGGACTATAGACTACTCGATAGTCTGGACTATATACTAGTCCATAGTCCGGGCTATAGACTAGTCCATAGTCTGGACTATAGTCTAGTCCGTAGTCTGGACTATAAACTAGTCTATTATCCATACTATAGACTAGTCTATAGTATGGATTATAGACTAGTTTATAGTCTGGACTATAGTCTAGTCTATAGTCTGGACTATAGTCTAGTCTATAGTCTGGACTATAGCGTAGTCTATAGTCTGCACTATAGACTAGTCGATAGTCTGGACTATATACTAGTCGATAGTCTGGACTATATACTAGTCCATAGTCTGGGCTATAGACTAGTCCATAGTCTGGACTATAGTCTAGACCATAGTCTGGACTAAAGTCTATCCTATTGTCTGGATTATGGTCTATCCTATTGTCTGGATTTCGGGGTCTCCCTAATGTATACATATACATATATTAAAAATTATAAACAAATATGTAGAGGGAAAAATATTAACTTCATAGTCATTAATTGTCTAATAGCAATTTGGTATGTGGAAGTGGTCTTGGTTGTTATAAACAAAACTTGCACTTTTTTATTTAAGTAATTTTCTTACCAATATGTTGTGATTACAGTGGTGGTGGTCAATTTTCTAGCACCCGCCTTTTTGGATATGATTGTTATTAACCCCAAAAGAAAAACTTTAACATAAAATCATAAGAGAATTATTGAAATTATTATTAATAATAATTGTACTTGACTTTAATGTTAGACGTTTAATGTTTAATGTCTAATAGTTAAAAGATTTTTGTCGGACCAAAGAAAATTTATTGGCTAAATTATACTTAAGAACTGGTCTGATCTAAGACTAGTTGTGTTAAACCATCTAATAATTTTATTTACATGTAATTTTATTTTCCATTAAACACTTGGTGTCCATTTTAGATTTCTTTTATTAAAGACCAGAGCCGCTATTTAATCAATATACATATTTCTATATTTAAATATGATTCATTATTTTAACCAACCACTTTTGGTTTCCTTTAAAGAACATAAAATTTCAATAAACATTTTCGCTTTTTTTTTTCTGCAAAATATTTTAGCCTCAGAATTTATTAATATATGAAAGAAAAAAATTGTTATAACATTATAATATTATTAAAAAAAAAAACAGCCATAAATAAACCATTATGATTTATTAAGTGTAAAGTTAATAACATTGTGTTATTACGAGAGCTACAACAGCAGCAGCACCGCCACAAAACCGCTAAAACAACACTCTGCCACTGACCACCGCACTAAATGTATTCACTTACACATGACCATATGCAGACTTTAATTTAGTTTTTTTGTTTTTGTTTTATTACAACAATTTTAAAGCTTTAATGTGGCATACATTAAAATTAAATGGTAGCTACTTGAAAATTGGGTATTTCAAATTGATTTCATTCATTTGTTAGCTGGTCGAATGGGTTGTTTTAAATAATCTGTTCTAAAATGTGTTATTCCAAGAAAAGTTTCAGGTTAGAAGGACCAGACATGTTAGTGTGAGTTCACAAAATCAAATATCCTATCCATAGTTAGTTATTAGAGTGTTACATTGTCTAATGCCGAGCTTCCAATGAGTACTAATTCGTTACATCTGGATTATAGTTTAATTTATAGTCTGTGCATTAGTCTACTCTATATTTTGGACTATAATCTAATTTGAAGTCTGGACTATAGTCTACTCTATATTCCGGATTATAGTTTAGTCTATATTTTAGATTACAGTTTTGTCTATAGTCTGGACTATAGTTTTGTCTATAGTCTAGTGTATTCTCTGGACTATAGACTTGTCCATAGTTTGGACTATTGTATAGTCTATAGTATGGACTGTAGTCTAGTCTATAGTATGGATTATAGTATAATCTATAAACAGGACTATAGTTTAGCCTATAGTCTGGACTATACATAGTGTAATTTATAAACCGGACTATAGACTAGACTACAGACTAGACTATAATCTGGACTATAGACTAGACTATAGAATAGACTATAGTCTGGACTATACTCTAGACTGTAGACTAGAATATAAAATAGACTATAAACTAGACTATAGACTAGCATATAGACTAGACTATAGACTATACTAGAGACTAGACTATAGACTAGACTATAGGCTAGACTATAGACTAGACTATAGATAAGACTATAGACTAGACTATAGACTAGACTGTAGACTAGACTATAGACTAGACTATAGACTAGACTATAGACTAGACAATAGACTAGACTATAAATTAGACTATAGACTAGACTATAGACTAGACTATAGACTAGACTATAGACTAGACTATAGACTAGACTATAGACTAGACTATAGACTAGACTATAGACTAGACTATAGACTAGACTATAGACTAGACTATAGACTAGACTATAGACTAGACTATAGACTAGACTATAGACTAGACTATAGACTAGACTATAGACTAGACTATAGACTAGACTATAGACTAGACTATAGACTAGACTATAGACTAGACTATAGACTAGACTATAGACTAGACTATAGACTAGACTATAGACTAGACTATAGACTAGACTATAGACTAGACTATAGACTAGACTATAGACTAGACTATAGACTAGACTATAGACTAGACTATAGACTAGACTATAGACTAGACTATAGACTAGACTATAGACTAGACTATAGACTAGACTATAGACTAGACTATAGACTAGACTATAGACTAGACTATAGACTAGACTATAGACTAGACTATAGACTAGACTATAGACTAGACTATAGACTAGACTATAGACTAGACTATAGACTAGACTATAGACTAGACTATAGACTAGACTATAGACTAGACTATAGACTAGACTATAGACTAGACTATCAGACTAGACTATAGACTAGACTATAGACTAGACTATAGACTCAGACTATAGACTAGACTATAGACTAGACTATAGACTAGACTATAGACTAGACTATAGACTAGACTATAGACTAGAACTAATAGACTAGACTATAGACTAGACTATAGACTAGACTATAGACTAGACTATAGACTAGACTATAGACTAGACTATGGACTAGACTATAGACTAGACTATAGACTAGACTATAGATAGACTATAGACTAGACTATAGACTAGCTATAGACTAGACTATAGACTAGAGCTAATAGACTATAGATACTAGAGTAGACTATGACTAGACTATAGACTAGACTATAGACTAGACTATAGACTAGACTATAGACTAGACATAGACTAGACTATAGACTAGACTATAGACTAGACTATAGACTAGACAATAGACTAGACTATAGACTAGAGATAGACTAGACTATAGACTAGACTATAGACTAGACTATAGACTAGACTATAGACTAGACTATAGACTAGACTATAGACTAGACTATAGACTAGACTATAGACTAGACTATAGACTAGACTATAGACTAGACTATAGACTAGACTATAGACTAGACTATACTAGACTATAGACTAGACTATAGACTATACTATAGACTAGACTATAGACTAGACTATAGACTAGACTATAGACTAGACTATAGACTAGACTATAGGCTAGACTATAGACTAGACTATAGACTAGACTATAGACTAGACTATAGACTAGACTATAGACTAGACTATAGACTAGACTATAGACTAGACTATAGACTAGACTATAGACTAGACTATAGACTAGACTATAGACTAGACTATAGACTAGACTATAGACTAGACTATAGACTAGACTATATAGACTAGACTATAGACTAGACTATAGACTAGACTATAGACTAGACTATAGACTAGACTATAGACTAGACTATAGACTAGACTATAGACTAGACTATAGACTAGACTAGAGACTAGACTATAGACTAGACTATAGACTAGACTATAGACTGACTATCAGACTAGACTATAGACTAGACTATAGACTAGACTATAGCTAGACTATAGACTAGACTATAGACTAGACTATAGACTAGACTATAGACTAGACTATAGACTAGACTATAGACTAGACTATAAGACTAGACTAATAGACTAGACTATAGACTAGACTATAGACTAGACTATAGACTAGACTAAGACAGATAAGACTAGACTATAGACTAGACTATAGACTAGACTATAGACTAACTTAGACTAGACTATAGACTAGACTATAGACCTAGACTATAGACTAGACTATAGACTAGGACTATAGACTAGACTATAGACTAGACTAGAAGAAACTATAAACTATACTCGAAAAGAAATTGATGGCTTACAATTCGACTGGACTGAAATATCTATTAGAAGAAAACTTATGAAGTTGTGAAGGGTGTCCTACCAATCTTTACCAACCATAATTTTTATATATTTAGACTACATGAACATATAGACATATTTGATTTATACACATATAATTATAGCGATTACTTTATTGTTTTTTTCTCTCTTTCGTTTAATATGAGGTTTTAGACAATACAGATTAATCAGTTAAACGTGGTGATTAAGACAAAATATATTTAATTTTATTTAAATTAAATTGCAAACAGTCAACTGTTTTCCAAAAGCTTTTCAGATAAGAGTAATTTGAAATAATAACGTCCAATAGGATAAAATTTAATATTAAATCATTAATGGCAAACAGATTTGGAGAAAATTATGGTTATTTTCAATAATAGAGATAAATAATATTCAAGATTAACTTTAAATTAAGATCAATATTAGAAATTGGGTATGTTTTTTAAATAAAACGTGTAACAAAGGCTTTGTTAAAATAAAGGCAAAAAGAGCTCTCTTTAAAAAATGGGGAGAGAGAGAGAAAGAGCGTGTTTTATATAATATAAAACAAAAATAAACAACTTTTTAGGATTCGAAGAAGAGCTGACGTGACGTCGATCATTGCTGTGAACAACAGTCTCAAACTGTTGTTCTTGCTTTGCTTTTATTTGGGTTTTGAGCGATGCCGTTTCAAGTTTACTTCTAAGAAGGAGGCGAGAGTTCTCTTTGTGTCGATCACTGTTTTAATAAACATTCTTAAAGCTATTCTCCCGTTCCTATTTCATTTCAAGTTTTCTATAAATGAGATTTTGCAATCTCATCAAGTCAATTGAAATTTAAAGTACAATTTAACAAATTGATAAAATTTTTTAAAAACTTTTAATTTCATTTTGCCAATCATTCTATTAATGTAAACAAATTGGGTTTTACTGTAAATATAAATAATTCTCAAATTTGTTTCACTTACCCTTTTAAAATATAAACACGGCTTTAAATTTGGTTGAAAGTAAAAGTTTCAATTTAAACTCGATATTTGTTATTTCTTCTTCATACAAACGAGTTGATTTCACACATTATAATCTTTGAAAGAAAGACACGAGCACGTTTTCCAATCATCCGACAAAGTCTCTTTAGTAATTTAAGATGAAATTAAAGTGTTGGTAAGAAGGCATTTATTGTCCGAAAGAAACCTGTAACAGAAACGTTATCCGATAAAAAAAAGTAAATAAATTATGAATATTAAATGAGTTTAACAAATTGATAAAGTAGGAAAAAATTATTAATCAGAAAAAAGAAAGACATTTTAAACAAACAAATAAAAAGAAGAAAATATTGTAATTAAATAAACTAACGCCCACAAATAATAGTAGTTGTTAAATTGATTCAAAACCCCAACGGACAGACACAACCTCACAAAAGTCATTTATAAAAAAAAACGATGGATCAATTTGTATTATAAACATTTTCATTATTGACCACAAAACAAAAATCAATGAATGACCAGACGATCTTACAATCAATCGATTTGTGCTCAACAACCACAATGAATACAAAATGTGACGTTAAAAAGTGTTCGAATTGAATTTAAATAGAAAGAATTAAATACCCACTTTTATAATCTAAAAGTTACGGATCATAAATTTTAATAATACCTTAGTTTACCACCAACACCAAACACCTCATTTATGTTTTTGTTATTTTATAGATTTGTTAAATTTTTTAAATTTTTGTTAACAATTTGTGTTTATTTTCAATTTCATTTTGGTATCTGAATAAGAAAGTGTTTGAAATCGAAAGTGTTATTTATGATGGGCAACTGATGTCTGTTATTATTGATTGTGATGGGGTTTTGATATGATTGTAAATGTGAAAATCTTTATATTTGAAAAATTTTCTTTAATTAATAGAAAAGTTTGAGATTTTATGACTTTTGTTGTATTTGTTGATTTATGGTGTGATTTTGTGACAGATTTTTGTCATATAAAGGTGTGTTTACTTTAGCTGATTACTTTAAAAACGTTTTAAAAGACTGTCCCATAGTCCAGACTATAGGCTGGTCTATATTCCAGAATACAAACTCGTCTTTATTCCAGTATATAAACTGGTCTATAGTCTCTCCTATAGTCCAGTCCAAATTAGATTGGTCTAGTCCAGTCTTTAGACTGGCCTATATTCCAGACATAGATTGGTCTATATTCCAGACTGGTCAATATTCCAGACCAGGTTGGTCTATATTCCAGAATATAAACTGGTCCAGACTATAGTCTATAGTACAGACTATAGTTTAGTCTACAGTCCAGACTATAGTCTAGTCTACACTCTAGACTATAGTCTAGTCTACAGTCCATACTATAGTCTAGTATACAGTCCACACTATAGTCTAGTCTACAGTCCATACTATAGTCTAGTCTATAGTCTAGTCTAGTCTATAGCCTAGTCTATAGTCTAGTCTATAGTCTAGTATATAGTGTAGTCTATAGTCTAGTCTATAGTCTAGTCTATAGTCTAGTCTATAGTCTAGTCTATAGTCTAGTCTATAGTCTAGTCTATAGTCTAGTCTATAGTCTAGTCTATAGTCTAGTCTATAGTCTAGTCTATAGTCTAGTCTATAGTCTAGTCTATAGTCTAGTCTTCTATAGTCTAGTCTATAGTCTAGTCTATAGTCTAGTCTATAGTCTAGTCTATAGTTTAGTCTACAGTCTAGTCTATAGTCTAGTCTATAGTCTAGTCTATAGTCCAGACTATAGCCTAGTCTCGACAACAGACTAGACTATAGTCAAGTATATAGTCCATGCTATAGTTTAGTCTACAGTCCAGACTATAGTGTAGTATATAGTCTAGATTATAGTCTAGCCTATAGTCTGGATTATAGTATATAGTTAAGCCTATAGTCCAGACTATAGACTAGTCTATAGTCCAGACTATAGACTAGTCTATAGTCCAGACTATAGTCTAGTCTTTAGTACAGACTATAGTCTAGTCTATAGTCCAGACTATTGTCAAGTCTATTGTTCAGACTATAGTCTATTGTCCAGACTAGAGTCTAGTCTATTGTTCAGACTATACTCTAGTCTATAGTCTAATCTATTGTCTAGACTATACACTAGTCTATAGTCTACTCTAATAGTCTAGTCTATTGTCCAGACTATACACTAATCTATAGTAGTATAGTCTATTGTCTATAGTCCAGACTGTAGTCTACTCTATAGTCCAGACTGTAGTCTACTCTATAGTCCAGACTATAGTCTACTCTATAGTCTAGACTATAGTCTACTCTATAGTCCAGACTATAGTCTACTCTATAGTCCAGACTATAGACTACTCTATAGTCCAGACTATAGTCTACTCTATAGTTCAGACTATAGTCTACTCTATAGTCCAGACTATAGTCTACTCTATAGTCCAGACTATAGTCTACTCTATAGTCCAGACTATAGTCTACTCTATAGTCCAGACTATAGTCTACTCTATAGTCCAGACTATAGTCTACTCTATAGTCCAGACTATAGTCTACTCTATAGTCCAGACTATAGTCTGCTCTGTAGTCCAGACTATAGTCTACTCTATAGTCCAGACTATAGTCTACTCTATAGTCCAGACTATAGTCTACTCTATAGTCCAGACTATAGTCTACTCTATAGTCCAGACTATAGTCTACTCTATAGTCCAGACTATAGTCTACTCTATAGTCCAGACTATAGTCTACTCTATAGTCCAGACTATAGTTCAGGTTATAGTCCGGACTGTAGTCTAGTCTATAGGACAGACTATAGTCAAGTATATAGTCCAGAATATAGTTAAGGCTATAGTTTAGACTATAGTCCAGACTATAGTGTAGTATATAGTCTAGATTATAGTCTAGCCTATAGTCCAGATTATAGTTTAGTCTATAGTCCGGACTACAATCTGTTAGTCCAGTCCTCTAGTTTAGTCTGTAGTCCACTACAGTCTGCGATATTCGACTAGTCTAGGGTACAAAATATTTTTTAAATTGTGTAAACAATTCGACCTTCTTACTGCTTCAATTTAAAACACTTTATTCTTTTTTGTTTACTTTTATTTATTTTTTTTGTTCAAATACCAATTTATTTTTACTTAATTTTCGATAATAGTGCTAAAAGTCATTTTTAAAATTGATGATTTTTCAATGTGTGTTTAATTGTTTGGAATTTCAAAAATTTACATAAAAAACACGAAAATCAATTTTTCAAGCTGTCAATTGCAATTAGTCTGTTTAAAAATTGTCTTTTCTATACAGAAATTTGTTTGTATGTTCCTGACACAGAGCATCGACATTTTTTGTTGTCGTTGCCGTTGTTGTAGTTGTTTATTTGTCACACTTTGTTTCGTGCAATTTAAATATTAATCGTTTATTTACACTACTTTAAAAACGGTACAATTGCCAATTTTACACTGAATTCACAGACAAACAAATACACCTACAAATACTTATACAGATGTATACTCTCATACATAGACAGTCGAAGCAAGGAGGAAAGCTAATCAAGTGCGACAATTGTTGTTATTGTTATATTAAAATAATGGCTGTCTTGTTGTTGTATTTATTTACTTTAATTTTTATTTCTTAAAGAGTATGAAATTTTGTTTTGTTTCTTGTTGTTTTTTATTATCATTTAAGTTTTTATTTGTTGTTTTTTTGCTTTGTTTATTGGCAATGTCAAATTTATTAAATAAATACATTACATTTTTTTACGATTGTTGCAATTGAGTTCATTTTGTTTGTTGGCTAATTCCCATATAAAAATGGTATGAATCTCTTTATGATTTAGTGTAATAAAAAAATAAATGATTTATTTTTTTAAATCGTAAACAAATAGTAATTGAACAAAAATTCCACTTTAATATAAAAAAAATCATTTATAAATTATTTGTTTGTACCGTTGTAAGTTTTAATTAATAAAATTGTTAATTATTTTTGGCGAAAATATTTCATAACCACATGAACACATACAGACCATACAGTGTTTTATTTAATGAAAATTAATGGTTGATTTGTGTGAAATTTTTTTACAAAAATTTAATCGATACAATTAATAATTGAATTGTTAATGGTTTTTTAAATGTTAATTGTTTATTTAAGAGTTATGAGTATTTATTTTAATTTTATAAAAAAAAGGGGGATTTTAGTTCAAAATTTTAATAGTTTTTTATCCAAAATTTTTTGTTAATTTTAAAATAAATTTTATTTTGCTGTGAATTCAAATTTAAACAAACATTTTCTGTAAATTTAAAATTTATCATAAATAGTTTGTGAATTCGAAATTTTCTATAAATTAGAAATTTGAAAATTTTGCTAAATTTTTTAATAAGTTCGAAAATTTCTATAAATTCTACGTTTTTAAAAGATTTTCTATTAACTGGAAAATTTAAAACACAAAAAAATTTCTATAAATTTGAATATTTATTATACATTTGAAAATTTTCTATAAATTTAAATTTTTTCAAAAATTTTCTATAAATTAGAAATTTTGAATTTTTCATAAATTTTTCTAAGATTCTCTATAAATTGCATTTTTTTTTAAATATAAAACTTTCTATAAAATCGAAAATTTTCAATAATTTTTAATTTTTTTTTGATAATTTTCTATAAATTTGACATTTTTCGAATTATTATTAGTTAGTTCGTTACTTAATTCGTTAGTTAGTGAGTTAGTTAGTTAGGTAGTTAGTTAGTTAGTTAGTTAGTTAGTTAGTTAGTTAGTTAGTTAGTTAGTTAGTTAGTTAGTTAGTTAGTTAGTTAGTTAGTTAGTTAGTTAGTTAGTTAGTTAGTTATTAAGTTAGTTAGTTCCTTTAGTCTTTCATTCATTAGTTGTCAAATTGATAACTTTTGCTATTTTGTTTAGTTTATTTCTAGTTCATTAACACTTCTGTTTAATCAATATATCAATATATATATAGTTAGTTAGTTAGTTAGTTAGTTGGTTACTTAGTTAGTTAGTTATTTAGTTAGTTAGTTAGTTAGTTAGTTAGTTAGTTAGTTAGTTAGTTAGTTAGTTAGTTAGTTAGTTAGTTAGTTAGTTAGTTAGTTAGTTAGTTAGTTAGTTAGTTAGTTAGTTAGTTAGTTAGTTAGTTAGTAGTTAGTTAGTTAGTTAGTTAGTTAGTTAGTTAGTTAGTTAGTTAGTTAGTTAGTTAGTTAGTTAGTTAGTTAGTTAGTTAGTTAGTTAGTTAGTTAGTTAGTTAGTTAGTTAGTTAGTTAGTTAGTTAGTTAGTTAGTTAGTTAGTTAGTTAGTTAGTTAGTAGTTAGTAGTTAGTTAGTTAGTAGTTAGTTAGTTATTAAGTTAGTTAGTTCCTTTAGTCTTTCATTCATTAGTTGTCAAATTGATAACTTTTGCTATTTTGTTTAGTTTATTCCTAGTTCATTAACCACTTTGTTTTAATCAATATATCAATATAATAGTTAGTTAGTAGTTAGTTAGTTAGTTAGTTAGTTAGTTAGTTAGTTAGTTAGTTAGTTAGTTAGTTAGTTAGTAGTAGTTAGTTAGTTAGTTAGTTAGTAGTTAGTTAGTTAGTTAGTTAGTTAGTAGTTAGTACTTAGTTAGTTAGTTAGTTAGTTAGTTAGGTAGTTAGTTAGTTAGTTAGTTAGTAGTCGTAGTTAGTTAGTTAGTTAGTTAGTTAGTAGTAGTTAGTTAGTTAGTTAGTCAGTTAGTTAGTTAGTAGTAGTTAGTTAGTTAGTTAGTAGTTAGTTAGTTAGTTAGTTAGTTAGTTAGTTAGTTAGTTAGTTAGTTAGTTAGTTAGTTAGTAGTTAGTTAGTAGTTAGTTAGTTAGTTAGTTAGTTAGTTAGTTAGTTAGTTAGTTAGTTAGTTAGTTAGTTAGTTAGTTAGTTAGTTAGTTAGTTAGTTAGTTAGTTAGTTAGTTAGTTAGTTAGTTAGTTAGTTAGTTATTAAGTTCCTTTAGTCTTTCTTCATTAGTTGTCAAATTGATAACTTTTGCTATTTCGTTTAGTTTATTTCTAGTTCATTAACACTTCTGTTTAATCAATATTCATTGACTTTTCTTAAACTTATCTTTAAACTAAAATGAAACAGGTCATTGTACATTTCTTATCAAAGTCATTAAACTAAAAAATAAATAATTAATAAAATTTTCAATTTAACTCTAACTAAACTCAAAACTAATTATTTGTTTATTTGTAAAAATACATAAAGTCATTTAGTTTTTATAAATAACTTTGTATAGTTTTAGCTAATTTTCATTATCTTTGATCATTTATTAACAAACAAAAATATTTAAAATATTTATTTGCTTTTTTCTATTTGTCTCTCAAAATAAAATTGATTTATGACACCTTGTTGTAGCAAAAAGAAAAAAAAACCAACACCACAAACTTTAGATTGAATATAAAAAAATATTCTTAAAATTTCTGCAATTTTTTTTTTTAGATTTTTCGAAATGTTTATATAATTTATGATTTTATGTTGACATTTTGGTATGCCAAATGTTGCTTGCTGCATGCATACATGCATGCAACACAACATAACTTGACAACTCCAACAACCATGAAAAGAAAAACAATTACGAAAAAAATATTGACAAAAAAAAAATCTAACTAGAGATATATTGGACTGTCTACACATGCAGCTGTGATTATATCTTAACACTTGTCTTAAATATACACTGGCGTTTAATTCAAAATGAACAAAATTTCGAAAAGAAATTCAAATAGTCTATAGTATAGTCTATAGT
Source organism: Lucilia sericata (assembly GCF_015586225.1). Lineage (NCBI taxonomy): Eukaryota > Metazoa > Arthropoda > Insecta > Diptera > Calliphoridae > Lucilia > Lucilia sericata. The sequence goes on along the minus strand of NW_023995137.1, from coordinate 86,595 downwards.
CTAGTCTATAGTCTAGTCTATAGTCTATTCTATAGTCTAGTCTATAGTCTAGTCTATAGTCTAGTCTATAGTCTAGTCTATAGTCTAGTCTATGGTCTAGTCTATAGTCTAGTCTATAGTCTAGTCTATAGTCTAGTCTATAGTCTAGTCTGTAGTCTAGTCTATAGTCTAGTCTATAGTCTAGTCTATAGTCTAGTCTATAGTCTAGTCTATAGTCTAGTCTATAGTCTAGTCTATAGTCTAGTCTATAGTGTAGTCTATAGTCTAGTCTATAGTCTAGTCTATAGTCTAGTCTATAGTCTAGTCTATAGTCTAGTCTGTAGTCTAGTCTATAGTCTAGTCTATAGTCTAGTCTATAGTCTAGTCTATAGTTTAGTCTATAGTCTAGTCTAGTCTAGTCTATAGTCTAGTCTATAGTCTAGTCTATAGTCTAGTCTAGTTCTATAGTCTAGTCTATAGTCTAGTCTATAGTCTAGTCTATAGTCTAGTCTATAGTCTAGTCTATAGTCTAGTCTATAGTCTAGTCTATAGTCTAGTCTATAGTCTAGTCTATAGTCTAGTCTATAGTCTAGTCTATAGTCTAGTCTATAGTCTAGTATATAGTCTAGTCTATAGTCTAGTCTATAGTCTAGTCTATAGTCCAGTCTATAGTCTACTCTATAGTCTAGTCTATAGTCTAGTCTGTAGTCTAGTCTTTAGTCTTGTCTGTAGTCTAGTCTAGTCTATAGTCTAGTATATAGTCTAGTCTAGTCTATAGTCTAGTATATAGTCTAGTCTAGTATATGATCTAGTCTATAGTCTAGTGTACAGTCTAGTATATAGTCTAGTCTAGTCTAGTATATAGTCTAGTCTATAGTTTAGTCTATAGTTTAGTCTATAGTCTAGTCTATAGTCTAGTCTATAGTCTAGTCTGTAGTCTAGTCTATAGTCTAGTCTATAGTCTAGTCTATAGTCTAGTCTATAATCTAGTCTATAGTCTAGTCTATAGTCTACTCTATAGTCTACTCTATAGTCTACTCTATATTCTACTCTATAGTCTACTCTATAGTCTACTCTATAGTCTAGTATATAATCTAGTCTAAAGTCTAGTCTAAAGTCTACTCTATAGTCTACTCTATAGTCTAGTCTATAGTCTACTCTATAGTCTAGTCTATAGTATACTCTATAGTCTAGTCTATAGTCTACTCTATAGTCTAGTCTATAGTCTACTCTATAGTATATTCTTTAGTTTAGTCTATAGTTTAGTCTATAGTTTAGTCTAAAGTCTAGTCTATAGTCTAGTCTATAGTCTAGTCTGTAGTCTAGTATATAGTCTAGTCTAGTATGTACAGTCTAGTATATAGTCTAGTCTAGTATGTAGTCAAGTTCAGTATATAGTCTAGTCTATAGTCTGGTTACAGTCTAGTTTATAGTATAGTCTAGTCTATAGTCAAGTCTATACTCCAGTTTATACTCTAGTCTAAAAAATTGTCTATAAAATTAAATTTCGAAATTTTTCTAAATTTCTTCTTAATTTCAATATTTACCAAAAATATCGTCTAGTATATCATTAAAAAATTCAAGATTTTACTATGCATCAAATATTGAACTTAAAAGCTTTTTATTCTTAGTGTTTTTATTTGCTTTTTGTGCAGTGTTCAATAAGCTTGTCTTATATTTTGCAGTCTGCTTGTTGCTTTTGCGTTGATTTTTTTAATAATAAATTAATCAACATTAATTAAATTGTAATATTTTGTAAGAAATAATTTGATATTTATTTGCGACACTATATTTACACAAACGACAAGATCTGAATTAAAATAACCTTGACTTAAAGTGGGTGTTTCGAGGAAAACCCTAAATGTGGCAATATTAAAAATGAATTTAAAACTATGGCAACTTTCTGGCTAATATCCTGTTGGAAATAAAATTTCCCTTTTTAAACAGGGTTGTATTTATAAAAAAAACTCAACACTTTTAAACAGCAAGAGAGCTTGGAAATATGATTGAGAGAGAACCAACTACCCTTATTTACCGTTAGAAATTAGTTATTGTGCTAAATGCTCTTTTAGTGTTACCAACTAGAAAGAAAAGTCTTATAAGCTAATTGGCAACATAATTGCGACACATTGTCAGACCATTTTCCAAATAACCTTATACGCTTTTACTTTAGTGGTGGCAGGCCGTAGAATAGTGAGTGTTTTGTACTGTGGTGGTAGGTTTTAGAACAATTTTTCGGTAGATTTGATTCTGCGTACTAAACAAACAGTTACAAATATTCCCAATGAGGGGAGACAAGTAAGAATTGAATAGAAAATAACCGTGCTTGTTCTTCTTTTTTCCCTAAGAGTGTTGGATGCGAGAAATAAAATATATAGAAAACGCATCAACGTTGAAAATGTAGATACAAACTTTTTTTCTCTGCTGGTTAAGTGCTTCGTTAACAACTAAACCGAAATATATGGAAAAAAAGTGAAAAATTACTAACAAAAAATACAAACTGTTGAACGGGTAAGATAAAACTTATTAAAAGAACTAGTAAGGCAACGAATTTAGAAGATTTTTTTAATAAATTTAATAATAACTTTTCTTTTGATTTACTTGAAAAGAAAAGAAAAAAATTGAAATGTGTTAAAAATTAAGTGAATTTTTAATAAAAGAAAAAGAAAAAAGTTGAAATGAAATGTTGAAAAAAAAAAAAATTCCCAAAAGAAGAGAAAAAAAACTATAACAAAAATCATTACAGGACAAGGACTGATTAGAATTTACATATACATACACTTCCGTTGTTCACAAGTTCTTTTTTTTTTTTTTTTTTTTTTTGATTTTCAACACTCTGCCCCGAATCTGGGTCAGTTGGAGTTTAAGACACAAGCGAATAAGAACAGAAATACACTGAATAAATAGAAATAAATATATAGTTCGCAATAAATTGATAAAAATGTATTCTACTTAACTCATCTCAACTAAACTTAATAATTTAATAAAAATAATAATAAAATATAAATAAATTATAATATAAAAAGAAATCTATATAGATAGATATATAATAAATATAGAAATACATATATACATTGTTACAACAAAAAAAAAAAAAAAAAAAAAAAAAAACGTATGAAAAATATCTGCTATACATACAAGTAGAGTATATACAATATACATACATATACAATATTTATATACATTTATACATACATATATTAACCAAAAAACGAAAAAAAACAGAAGGAAGAAAAGAAAGAAAGGAAAAAAAACCTAAAAAAAGAACCCAACTACTAACCGAGTGCTTTAATAATAACTCTTGCCCCTTGTTTTTATTGTTATAGTAATTAATATTAAATAGAAAAAAAAACTTCTGCTTGCTCTACACCTAAAAATTTTTTTGTAACGAAAAAAAAATCGTAACGAAAGTTTAAAAAAAAACTATAGTTAGAAATTAGAAAAAAAAAATCAAGTTAAAAATCAATTTAATCGACTGCTTTCTTCTTCTGCGTTCTTTTTTTTTTATTCCAAAATATAGAGTTGCATCTACAACATACTACAACAACAACAACAACTACTGCTACAACACCAACAATACCAGCAGCAGCAACAACAACATTATAAAGAACAAGAAAAAGAACACCAAAAACCACATACAAACACACAACAACAACAACAAAAGTAGCACCAACAACAACTTACAACAAAAACGGCTAAAGGAGCTACGAAAAACGATTGAGACTTCAAACATTTACGAGGAGACAACTTTTCCACGATTAATAAAATAAAACACACTCTACTACTTGCTCCCTACTAAACCATAAACAGCCAAGTATCCCAAAAAAAAAAAGGAGTCACTTAGAAGAAGAAGAAGAAGGTTTTCTTTTCTTTTCCCCTCTTTTTTTTTCTTGATTATTTCTGTAAGAAGTTAAACACACAGAAATCGAGCGACCGACACGACACGACACCAACTGTTGTGATTGACGTGGGGTCCTTTATTTTGTTGCCGCAATAGATTTTCTCAAGTGTGCCATCGCGATGGCTGCACCCGCAGCCTGTACGCGTTTCTCGGACAATTATGAGATTAAAGAAGAGCTGGGCCGAGGCGCTTTTTCGATTGTAAAACGTTGCGTTCAAAAATCCACAGGCAATGAGTTTGCCGCAAAGATTATCAATACCAAAAAGTTAACAGCACGAGATTTTCAAAAGTTAGAGCGTGAGGCGAGAATCTGCCGTAAGCTGCATCATCCAAATATTGTGCGACTGCACGACAGTATACAGGAGGAGAACTATCACTATTTGGTGTTCGATCTGGTGACCGGGGGCGAATTGTTTGAGGACATTGTTGCAAGGGAATTCTATTCGGAGGCGGATGCATCGCATTGTATTCAGCAGATATTGGAATCGGTAAATCACTGCCACTCGAATGGTGTGGTCCATCGTGATCTGAAGCCGGAAAATTTACTATTAGCTAGCAAGGCCAAGGGTGCCGCCGTAAAACTGGCCGACTTTGGTCTGGCCATTGAGGTGCAAGGTGATCATCAGGCCTGGTTCGGTTTTGCCGGCACTCCTGGCTACCTCTCACCGGAGGTGCTCAAGAAGGAACCCTACGGCAAGCCAGTGGACATTTGGGCTTGTGGTGTTATCTTATACATTTTGCTCGTTGGTTATCCACCGTTTTGGGATGAGGACCAGCACCGTCTGTATTCCCAGATCAAGGCTGGAGCTTACGATTACCCATCGCCCGAATGGGATACGGTAACACCAGAAGCCAAAAATCTCATCAATCAAATGCTTACCGTCAATCCCCACAAGCGCATCACAGCGGCCGAGGCCCTCAAACACCCCTGGATATGCCAGCGCGAGCGTGTAGCCTCCGTGGTACACCGCCAAGAAACTGTTGATTGCCTCAAGAAGTTCAACGCCCGTCGCAAGCTGAAGGGCGCCATTTTGACCACCATGCTGGCCACACGCAACTTCTCCAGCAAGAGCATGGTCACCAAGAAGGGCGAGGGCTCGCCCGTTAAGGACTCGACCGACTCATCCAACACCACGTTGGAAGACGACGATGTCAAGGCCAGGCGCCAGGAGATTATTAAAATCACGGAACAACTGATTGAGGCCATCAACAGTGGTGATTTTGATGCCTACACCAAGATCGGTGATCCGCATTTGACTGCTTTCGAGCCGGAGGCCCTCGGCAATCTGGTCGAAGGAATTGACTTTCACAAATTCTATTTTGAAAATGTCTTGGGCAAGAATTGCAAAGCCATCAATACTACCATTTTAAATCCACACGTCCATCTATTGGGCGAGGATGCCGCTTGTATTGCTTATGTACGCTTAACTCAATATATCGATAAACAGGGTCATGCCCACACCCATCAGTCGGAGGAGACACGTGTCTGGCATAAACGCGATAATAAATGGCAGAATGTCCATTTCCATCGTAGTGCTTCGGGCAAAGCTAGTGGAGCAACGACTTTTGATTTTGTATCCAAAAATTAGACGACGACGACGACGATGATGGTAACAACAACAACTACGACGACTGCTACGACAACAACCAAACAACAACAATGACGACGAGGACGACGAAAGCCACGACGACAGTATGTCTACCACTATATAAACTATAACAAACAACAACAACAAAAAACTACTTACAACAGGATTATTTATATGTGTGTGTGTGCAAAAAAAAAGAAGAAGTGAAAGAAGAGCTAAAGGAAGATGAATCAGAAGAAAACAAGAAGATGAATTATAATAGAAAAGAAGAGAACAGCAGCATTAAAAGCGAACGAGGAAAAAAATAAACTTTTTTTATTGAACAAAAAAAAAAAACAAAACCAAAAACAAAAAATATATAAAAACCGTGCAAAAAAAACTTTTTATTTTTTAGAGTGGAAGAGAAAGATGTTGAAGAAGATACAGAAGAACATGATGAATTTTTATTTTATTTTTTCGAAAGAAGAACGAGAAGAAGAGACAGAGGAAGGAGAAGAAGCCGCAGCAGCAGCAGCACTTGTCAGTGTTATAATTACACAGATATTTTTTGCGTCTACGTCACCATTTTTTTCTTACTTTAGACTCTTATAAAAAATATACTTATAATTATAAATTAAAACAAAAAACAAAAAAATAATAAAAACAAAAAAATACAAAAAAACCAAAATTCGATCGAATTCTTAAATAAATTATATCACAATTTAATAAAAATAAATAAATGAATAAAAAACAAAAAAAAACAAAAAATCCCAAAAAAACATACATGTAAACATTTAAAATTTAACTAACTAATTAAATTTAATTCTAAAATAAATTCTAATTAAATTCTCAAAATAAAATAAAAAAAAAAAAACAAAAAACCAAAAAAAAAAAAAACGATTGTAAAGTGTTTTTATTTTCACTTTAAAGCACCCCCTTCCCTCTTTTCACACTCATACTTTAAATTCACTTGTTTTTTTCCTAACAATTGTAATTGGAATTGTATGGATTCCATTCAATTAAACCAATCAATTGACAACGAACGAAACACCACATGTGTACTAAGGCAAGCAGAGAGTTAAAGAAGAAGGGGATGCTTCTTCCGTTTACCAGCTCATTTTCATGTTCAATCTCATTTCCTCTTTCCGACTCCCGACTGTCAATTATATGTTTGTTCCTTCACAAATTCAAACATACATTCATACTTATTTATTTATTTTATCCACTTTTCTTTATTAATTGAATATGTATATCAAGGACTAAAATTGAACTAACTGACTGTCAGAGTGACAGTATGACTGCTACTGTTTATGTGTGTGTGTGAGAAAGAGTGTGAGTTTGTATCATTGTTATTCATCATCATCACTCTCACCACCACTGCCACTACCTACTGCTCAGCATCTCATGTTCATTTACTCGACACAAGTATTGAATTAAAATCAACATCAATAACATCAACAATAAGCATCATATTCAAATCTACCACGTATCCTTGTAGCATGTTAAACTAACTAATGACAATTTATTATTTATTCATCCTTTCTACTTTATTCGTTCATTCCGTACCATTATGGCCTTTTTTGTCTTCTTTCAGAAGTCTCAGAGATAAACATGATGGTACCAGTTTTAGGTGACTTTTTGTTTTGGTACAATTTTGTAAAAAAAAAAATCATAGGAATACTGAGGATTCGTTTCACAACTGTCCAGTTTTTATAACAAAGATAAAAATAAATTAAATTTTTAACCCAGAGACCAAAGTAAACCTCTCTAAAGGATTTACGATTCCGGCCTCAGTTGTTTTAAACTTTTGGTTAAAATATCAACAAGAAGGGGATGTAACAGAAAGACGATAGTTTGGACTTTTAGACTTTAGAAATTAAGCTGATTTCGTACAGTTATAACGTCTGGAATATTGCCAATAACAGGTTATTTTCAATCTTTACGATATGACATCTCGAACATCTGATGTGATGAAGCAATTCTTCTGAGCTTCAGCGCACCTCAAATCTTTCGGAAGGTATAGGATTTGCCTCTTCTTTTTTCCAATTTTATTGGCCGATGTTATTTAAGGGTTTCGGAAATGTTTTGTTTTAACAATTACAATTATATTTCTGGGCTGATAACAGGTTTCGAGTTCTCATTGCTATCGATAATGGTAAACCACTGTTTCTTAAAACTTGTCAGAAGTATAAAGTTACAACCGGGAAAAAAAACAAAGGCCTCAAACTCAGATATTTCGGTTCAAACGAGAATGAATGATCCAATCACATCTCAAATATCTAATGTTCCATTTGAAAGGAAGCTTTAAGTACTCTGAAATCCGGTTTCGTTTTTATTGTTATCGCTATCGATAAACCACTGTTGTGAGAAGTTCTAAGTCACTTACGAAAAATAAACAAAAGCCCCCAAACTCGTAACAAACCTATTTACTAATCTGGTCTGACTCAAATATCTAAACTAAGCCAATTTATCAGATATTCCAACTGATAGGAGAGAAAGCTTTTATTATTCCGAAATTTTAAACGAACTTTTAGAAAATTTTAGAAAAAAATATGATTCTGTTGTGAATGGAGATTAGCTGAGATTCAAGTTATTCATAGACTAAGATAAAAAGCCGTTTTAATGCCTTCTTTAGTATAGCCCCGATGTACAAAATCCCTAGTTAATATATTTGTATATGTTTCAAAGTTGTTTGGTTGAACTGATGAAGTATATTACAGATCCGAAAAAATACACTTAGACCGCTATCGGGATTATTGAGCTCATCCTTTCCATGAAAAATGTTCGGTGGAAAGACCTTATATAGCGATTTATGAAAGGAATTATAGAGTAATGATTGAACATTACTCAGTTTCCTGGATATAGTTCCTTAGATATTTGAATCTAATTACGACGAAAGGCTAGTAATGATTGAGAAAGTGTTCGGACTTGTTTAATCTGTGAAGCCTTCTCTTATAGGACTAGTTAGGGTGATGCCATATGATTTTAGTGGTCCTACCAACTGTTCTATTATTCTAAGTGGTCAAATGGTATTATCTCGCCCTGCTTGGTTCTTAAGGTTTTGAATTTGTCTGGATAACTTCATCAAGCTCTCTTACCGCAATCTCCTATCCGGGTCCAATGTCTTACAGTTCCCTTTAATTTCTGTGTAATCGATCGGAAACGCCTATTATTTGAGTGTCCTGTAATCGGCTTTAATCAATTTGGCTAATGATAAGTTATCGAAAGTACTGACTGGGAACTTTTACTTCCAAAACTTTGACAAAATTTACTAAGAAACTTAACATTTAGTTATCCCTCAAAGAAATAAAAACAGTTAAAGGCCACACCTTATTTATTGCCAAAACAAATGTCCTGATCCAAAGTTATGTCATATTTAACATGACCACTCCACTCTACTCCAAAAAAAAGAAAAAACAAATTCTCAAAGTAATTAACTTTATTTACACATGAAAAGTTTGCAACATGCCTTTCAACGATGTGTCATATGATAAGGAATATTTTAGTTATTCCACTTATTTTGAAGTGCCACGAAACTTTATTAAACTTTAGAGAAATTGTCTGAATCACTGTTGCTGCTTCCTAACATTTAGTAAGCTTGCAATAACCCAAATGATTTTTATAAGAAATTGCTCCGAATCGAGTCACATTAGTCGCTTTTAGTTTTATCAAAAAGTAACTTCGTCATACCCAAGACACTTGACAAAGATTGTCATTTAGCAGTCCCCGGGCAAGAAAACTAACACAGAAGTAATCCTGATGAGTTGCTCAGTATATCGATTGTAAAATGATTCTTTTATCTCTCATGAAGTTTAACAACCGATAACTTTTCTTAAACTGACAGTAATTTTCTTAATAGACATTTCTTTATTGCAAAGTCCTTTGTGAATCAAATAGAAACATCTTGGACGAGGTAAACTTTAAGGTTACATACCACATACTACCATAGTTAGTAGCGTTGAAGTATGACAAGAATGTCTAAGTGCTTTACGTGAACACCTGCTTAGACGACCTTATTTCACTCTGATCTGTTTTACCCACTGGGTAGACTTGAGAACGGTTTACCACTCGCCGATGAATTCTTCTATGAAGAAGGATTACATGGCTGTCCCGGTCCATGTACAAGCACTTTCCCATCTCTTGCCATAGTAGCCCCGTTGCGGAATGACAGGCAACATGGGACCAATCCCAATATACAGCCCAACAAGAAAAAAAAATCAATCACTGGTCTAAAGTCAATAGAATCTTACGGTATCTTACGCCGGAAGGTGTCCACCCATTAGAAGTCATAAAAGATTGCATTATTAAAAATGCAATCCCCATCAACTAACGACCCATTCCAGTGTATTTCTTAAACTTTTAAAGCTTGCTCAACGACACTACTGATAAGGCTCTGTTAATTCAGCAACAGTAGTCCGAAATACCCAGCCAATAAATCAGGATCCCTCTGTATGTCAGATAATGTGACCAAGGATGTATGAATTTGCAAAGTCAATTCGAACCCAATAATTACAAGTTGAGTGGTGGGCCTCAATCATAAGTCGCGTAGCATGAAACAACATCACCGAGAACTTCCCTGAAGTAAAAGGTCTACTAAATCAGTACTAGTCTCCTGTCGGGCAGAGAAGACTTTCCCGATCGTTCTCCAACTTACATCAGTTCCATTCTTAGACCATAAAGAAAGATCTAGTGCTCTGGTTCGACCCCATGTCAAATCATTCCAAGGAAAAGCCGAGGATACATTTGATCATCACCAGTTTATAGTCCAGGCAGACTAGAGGTATTGTTAGCACCTCTTTTCCCCCGAATATTGCATAACACCAAGATGGAGATTTCATCAAGGTAACATGCCCCCGGGAGGTTGAAATATGACAGTACGGTGGTCGATTTCCACCAGAGATTTTGGAAATAAGCGTACAACAGGTCTAATAAGTAGTGGTGGCCTCTTTTCACTCGGGCGAGGCAGAGGTATCAAAGATAATCTATAAAAGAATTTTCTTAAATTCCTAAACATTATTACACATAACTTTACACATTTTATTAAAGTGATGCCGAAAAAAGTACAATTTCGTTAGTACCCATAGAAATACTCATTACGCATCCCCAGTTCTAAAGTATTCTTTGCAAGGGGCCTACCAACCAACGAACCCAATATAACAACAATGTTAAGGATATTGTATTCTCCAATATATAGTATGTGTAAGTACGTGAGTGTTTGGGTGTGTGTTTGAGGAGTGTGAGTGCTTAGATGTATGTATATGACTTGTAGTTGTTGTTGTTTTAGGATGATGATGATACAATTGTATTTATTTTTAACACTCAGCCATATTGTCTGCATATTGAATACAGGACTAACTGAGACTGTATGTGTGTGTGTGTGTGAGTGAACGTGAGTGTATGTTTGGGAGTGTGTAAGCAAGTGAGTGAGTGACTTAGTAATTGTATTTGAATGTATGTTGTTGTGTTTGTACGTTAGTTAGCTGACAGACAGAAAAACCCTGTTGCTTCTCATTGAATTTCCAATGTGACCATTACTTTTTAGGGTGTGGGAGAACAACAGACATTACACGCAAGGGCGAGAGGGGGGGGGGGGGGGGGGGTGGCATAAAAGAAATAGATGAAGAATAAGAGGTAAAATAAGAAGAGGAGAGAAAGTCAAGTAAATAAATTGAAAAACCGTAAAAGAAATGGATGCTGCTGATGTTGGTGTTTGGCAACACTTTTTCTAAACAGAATTGTGCGTATGCAATACAAGGCGAGACAGTTAGTCAGACTCACTAAAAGTCAAACCTAAAGGCTCACATACTGACTGACTCTTGGTACCACACTTTCGAAGAACAAAGAACGCAAAAACCGAAGCAACAACTACAAGAACAACAGCAATATAAGCTCATCTGTGGGTATTTGCTTAAATAGTTATTTGGAGAGCAGCAAAGCAAAGTAAAAACGAAATAATTTCACATGTGGTTTGATGGAAGAGACAGCATGGATGGATGAATAGATGGATGGGTGCCTGTTTGCTTGGTTGGTATATTAACAACGTTTAGAATTAATCACAACTTCGAGAGGATATATATTGTAAGTGTATACTTGCTATTTTGACCATTTAATCTTGTTTCAGCTCTACATTAATTCGCCCACCCACCAACAACAACAACAACATCATCAACATCCAACTACCCCCATGCTAACCTCGGTAAGTACTTATATACATACATAGTATTTGGTATAATAAAAATTGGGTGTTTATTAAGGAATGATTGAAATTTAAGTAAGTTGTGTATTGTTGTTGTTGTTGTTTGGTATCTTAGTTATTTTAAGTGCTCTACTACTCTCTGATTATATAGTTAATCTTAATCTCTAATTTATTTAAACACACACCGTTACAGTTGTCTGTATGTATTGTGCTCAAGTGCAAATTAGCGGGATCATAAACATTGTGGGATAATTTAATGGGGATTTATTTGATTTGTAAATCTCTGTAAACACCCACAACAGGTTGTTATGAAATGGGGAGCATGTATTTTTGTTTTAGTGAAATTTGGTTATGTTTTGCAAACATATGGATCGACTTTTTTTGGCTTTTGGAAACCTAACGTAATTCTCTAAGAGCAGGTTTTAGAGTTGACAATTAATTGCCAATTAATAATCAGATTGGTTAATCTAAAAATAAATTTAATCTAATGCTAATCCATTTTAATGTTTTTGTGTACAAATTTAAACTTTGCAGTGTTGCCATAGAGAATAACAGAAAACGTCACAGTTTGCTATCAAAATAATGCATGTTTTATAAAAAAGAAGACAATTTCATTAAAATATTATTAACTCTTTTGCATTAGATGTTTAAACTTTTCTTGCTCAAGTTAAAACCATCTCTATTAGGCGCTTAAACTTGCAAAACTCAAAAACAATTTTCGAGAATTAATTTTAATTTAATGTTTCATTTAAAGATTGCCCCTAAATAGGAAACTTTCTTAATCAGTTAGTTAGTTAGTTAGTTAGTAGTTAGTTAGTTAGTAGTTAGTTAGTTAGTTAGTTAGTTAGTTAGTTAGTTAGTTAGTTAGTTAGTTAGTTAGTTAGTTCGTTAGTTAGTTAGTTAGTTTAGTTAGTTAGTTAGTTAGTTAGTTAGTTAGTTAGTTAGTTAGTTAGTTAGTTAGTTAGTTGTTAGTTAGTTAGTTAGTTAGTTAGTTAGTTAGTAGTTAGTTAGTTAGTTAGTTAGTAGTTAGTTAGTTAGTTAGTTAGTTAGTTAGTTAGTTAGTTAGTTAGTTAGTTTAGTTAGTTTAGTTAGTTAGTTAGTTTAGTTAGTTAGTTAGTTAGTTAGTTAGTAGTTAGTTTTAGTTAGTTAGTTAGTTAGTTAGTAGTTAGTTAGTTAGTTAGTTAGTTAGTTAGTTCTTTAGTTAGTTTAGTTAGTTAGTTAGTTAGTTAGTTAGTTCGTTCGTTAGTTAGTTAGTTAGTTAGTTAGTTTAGTTAGTTAGTTAGTTCTTAGTTAGTTAGTTAGTTAGTTAGTTAGTTAGTTAGTTTTAGTTAGTTTAGTTAGTTAGTTAGTTAGTTAGTTAGTTAGTTAGTTAGTTAGTTAGTTAGTTAGTTTAGTTAGGTACATAGTTAACCTTTGCCCTTAAGCCTAATTTTTATTTGAATCGATAGTATTCTTTGACGGATCCTACATTATGTTACGGTGGGTCGAACACAAAAAGTTGTTGCAATAATTTTCCTTATTCCTTTCTACAATTTCTTCAACCACGTCTAATATAATCATATAATGGAACGGTAAGTATGCTTTTAGGAAATCTCATCGGCCTCCTCAATAGTCAAAGAATAACTATGAAAACGTTTCCTCTACACTTCAAAAGTCAAATTTGGCTCAGTTTAATGTTCAATCATTGATCAATATTTAAGGATGCAATATAAGCTGCCACGCACAATACAATCGGCAAGTGTTATCGAACCTAAGCAGTTCTTAGCCATAAAATTAAAATTATAATACTCGTGTTAGATTAAATTCACTGTGTTTTAATTAAATAACTTCAAAGAAACTTCTACAAAAAAACCCCTACACTTGTTAAAAATTTTATGTAAATCTTAATAATAAAATCTAGATAACGAAATAATTCCAAGTGTGATTGATCTTGGATAAACATCTAATAAAAAAATAAATTATGATTCCACACAACATTTTTATAAAAAATTAAAATAAAAACGTACTTATAGTGTAACTATATATGTTTGTAGAATATTTCTTTGTTATGCATGCGTAATATCTAAAAAAAAGACATAAATTCAAATTTGAAACATAAACTGCCCTTTAAATACATTGAACTATAAGTAATTTATAAACTCACTTTTAATACCAACAAATTTTATAATTTTTTATGGTAAAAATAAACTTTAACAAGAACTTGTCAAAAAATTAATAAAAGGAACAAAAAAAAGTAAAAAAAAAATATAAAATGATTTCATGTACAAAAGAATCAATTTACAATTTTGATCATGTTCTTTTCGATTTTAGACAACCATAAAAGGTGTGGTGTGGTCTGGTCTATAACGGCGACAGCAAATTGCCAGTATTTAGTTACTGAGAGTTTTAAACACCAACAAACACCACCTCCACCTTACCAAGAAAACAACAACAAACATACAACCGAACGAGATGGATGTCTATGGATTAAAACCAGATTAAAACTCGTTAAGAACAATAAATAAATTAATAAAATATTGTAAATTATTTTGACTTGTTTCACGTTTCATTTTTCAAATTCATTTGTTTTTATTGTTTTTGTTCTTTTGATTTTTCTTCAAAAATGTTTAGCAAATTTACACTGAATATTAAAATAGTTTTAATGGCTTGATTGCATAAATCAAATTGTAAGTTTAAGTTAAAGTGTGTGTGTGTGTGTTTAATGCTTAAATAATGAAAAAATAAATAAATATTATTAAAAATTCAACAGTGTACAATTTCAAATTGGAGTTGTTTTTTGTTTTTTTAAGTCTTGTTTTGTTTGGTCTTAACAATAGATGTTTGACATAAAACAATTTGTTGTGCATAGAATTGAAATAAATAAATTAGAAAAAATATTGATTGCATGGAGACATGAAATATAATGCCTAGTGGGTATTTATTGATGCAGTTAAATTTAGTTTAGTTTGTTGTTGTTATAACTGAAGGAATATTTAAATGGGAACAATTAATATTTAGTTGAAATAGGGAATAGATATTGATTGTTAAGGCTCGAGATTCAATTCTGTAACTAACTCTCTGTTTCATAATGTAGGATCACTCAAATATCACTATCGATTCAATCAAAAGTTGGGTTTAAGGGCAAAGATTAACTATGCAACTAACTAACTAACTAACTAACTACTACTAACTAACTAACTACTAACTAACTAACTAACTAACTAACTAACTACTAACTAACTAACTAACTAACTAACTACTAACTAACTAACTAACTAACTAACTAACTAACTAACTAACTAACTAACTAACTAACTACTAACTAACTAACTAACTAACTAACTAACTAACTACTAACTAACTAACTAACTAACTAACTACTAACTAACTAACTAACTACTAACTAACTAACTACTAACTAACTAACTAACTAACTAACTAACTAACTAACTAACTAACTAACTAACTAACTAACTAACTAACTAACTAACTAACTAACTAACTAACTAACTAACTAACTAACTAACTAACTAACTAACTAACTAACTAACTAACTAACTAACTAACTAACTAACTAACTAACTAACTAACTAACTAACTAACTAACTAACTAACTAACTAACTAACTAACTAACTAACTACTAACTAACTAACTAACTAACTAACTAACTAACTAACTAACTAACTAACTAACTAACTAACTACTAACTAACTAACTAACTAACTAACTAACTAACTAACTAACTAACTAACTAACTAACTAACTAACTAACTAACTAACTAACTAACTAACTAACTAACTAACTAACTAACTAACTAACTAACTAACTAACTAACTAACTAACTAACTAACTACTAACTAACTAACTAACTAACTAACTAACTAACTAACTAACTAACTAACTAACTAACTAACTAACTAACTAACTAACTAACTAACTACTAACTAACTAACTAACTAACTAACTAACTAACTAACTAACTAACTAACTAACTAACTAACTACTAACTAACTAACTAACTAACTAACTAACTAACTAACTAACTAACTAACTAACTAACTACTAACTAACTAACTAACTAACTAACTAACTAACTAACTAACTAACTAACTAACTAACTAACTAACTAACTAACTAACTAACTAACTAACTAACTAACTAACTAACTAACTAACTAACTAACTACTACTAACTAACTAACTAACTAACTAACTAACTAACTAACTACTAACTAACTAACTAACTAACTAACTAACTAACTAACTAACTAACTAACTAACTAACTAACTAACTAACTAACTAACTAACTAACTAACTAACTAACTAACTAACTAACTAACTAACTAACTAACTAACTAACTAACTACTAACTAACTAACTAACTAACTAACTAACTAACTAACTAACTAACTAACTAACTAACTAACTAACTAACTAACTAACTAACTAACTAACTAACTAACTAACTAACTAACTAACTAACTAACTAACTAACTAACTAACTAACTAACTAACTAACTACTAACTAACTAACTAACTAACTAACTAACTAACTAACTAACTAACTAACTAACTAACTAACTAACTAACTACTAACTAACTAACTAACTAACTAACTAACTAACTAACTAACTAACTAACTAACTAACTAACTAACTAACTAACTAACTAACTAACTAACTAACTAACTAACTAACTAACTAACTAACTAACTAACTACTAACTAACTAACTAACTAACTAACTAACTACTAACTAACTAACTAACTAACTAACTAACTAACTAACTAACTAACTAACTAACTAACTAACTAACTAACTAACTACTAACTAACTAACTAACTAACTAACTAACTAACTAACTAACTAACTAACTAACTAACTAACTAACTAACTAACTAACTAACTAACTAACTAACTAACTAACTAACTACTAACTAACTAACTAACTAACTAACTAACTAACTAACTAACTAACTAACTAATAACTAACTAACTAACTAAACTACACTAACTAACTAACTAACTAACTAACTAACTAACTAACTAACTAACTAACTAACTAACGAACTAACAACTAACTAACTAACTAACTAACTAACTAACTAACTAACTAACTAACTAACTACTAACTAACTAACTACTAACGAACTAACTAACTAACTACTACTAACTAACTAACTAACTAACTACTAACTACTAACTAACTAACTAACTAAAAACTAACTAACTACTAACTACTAACTAACTACTTAACTAACTAACTAACTAACTAACTAACTAACTAACTAACTAACTAACTAACTTAACTAACTAACTAACTAACTAACTAACTAACTAACTAACTAATAACACTATAGGCTATACTACAGACTAGACTATAGACTACACTATAGACTACACTATAGACTACACTATAGACTACACTATAGACTACACTATAGACTACACTATAGACTAGACTTTAGACTAGATTATAGACTAGACTATTCTCTAGACTAGACTAGACTACACATCAAATGTTAATAAGATATAAAAAGTATCGCAAATGTCCTGGGGGTACCGAGGTATTTTCCAATATCAAAAAGTACTAAGGTACGGATTTTTCCATGCCTGCTTCAAGACATATGCTGCCATATGGTTCGTTCTAAAAAAAACCCTAAATAAAATCACACAATGTTGGTCCACCCTGAC
Source organism: Lucilia sericata (assembly GCF_015586225.1). Classification (NCBI taxonomy): domain Eukaryota; kingdom Metazoa; phylum Arthropoda; class Insecta; order Diptera; family Calliphoridae; genus Lucilia; species Lucilia sericata. Next base: position 69,277 of record NW_023995137.1, on the reverse strand, counting down.
CTAACAAATAGAACGTGCCACAAAATTAGCACTTTTCTTTCTTTCTTTTTCGTCTTCACACATATTCTACTTTAAATAACAGAATAGATGAATACATTATTCTTAACATTCTAGTCGTCGTTTATTTACATACGACAACAATCTATTAACACACATTTTTAACACCTAATGAATAACATTTTTATTGATTTTAAAATTAACAGAGACTTTCATAACATTATAACTAAATGTTAAGCTAACATAAAGAGTTTACACATTTTATTATTATAAGCAACACCCTGTAGATTAGCAGACATTAGCACTGTTATTTGGTTGTGTGATGTTAGCACACAACATGTTGTATTATGTTGGAACAAGGTTGTGTTTACGTTCGTTCATGTATCTCAAATAAGCAACGAACTTAATTTGAAACGAATTTTTAGCATTCATTTATAAACGCAAGATTCCAAACGACAAAGTTTCAGTACAATTTCTGCAACGTTCGTGTACGTGTGTTCACATAGCTCGGTTATAAGTCCAGAGGAATTTTAAATGTTTTGAGTTTTGAGAAAATATTGAAAAAATCAAACGGTTTAAAACAAAAATTACAAAGCGGGTTTTTAATGAATTTATTAATAAAGAAAACGTATTAACAACACCCCCGTTAGTTTTTGGAATAATTAAATAATATTTTTTATAAAAAAATAAGAAAAATAAACGTTTTTAAATGAAATATTGAAAAATATAAAAAAAGTGTTTATTTAACTAAAAATTTAGAAAAATATTTTTTATTAAAAAATATATGAAAATTTATTGAAAAAATTTTAAGAAAATTTTTATGAAAAATTAAAGTTAAAAGTGTTTTTGTGTTGAAAAATTTCGCAAACTTTTTAAATACTCTTCTTAAGTTTATTTAAAAAACGGTTTCGAATTTAAGAAAAATTTCAAAATTTATTGGATTATTTTGCTGGATTTTATTTGCCATAATATTTTGTTTTCTATTTAAATAAAAGGTTGGTGAAAATTTAAATACTGATTCATATTTTATTATTTAAGTATTTGTTTGTGTTTTTACTTCAATTTATTTACTCTTATCAATTTATTTTAATAAAGAATTTTTTTTTATAAAATACAACCACTATACATACATGTGCTACTAGGGATGCAGTAGTAGACTTTGCTTTTTAACAAAGTGAAAAAAATTATTTATTATAAATTTTTGTTGTTTTGAGGTCAAAATTGTGCTTATTATGAATATTTAAATTGTATTAGTTGTGTATGGGGTGTTGAAGTGTTTTATCGCTTTTAATTTATATTAAAAAGGGTTTAGTTCAGGAAATTCTTTTAATATTCTTAAATTGTTTAAAGATTTATGAGAAATTGTATCTTTTTTAAAAATTGTTTATTTCAAAAAATTTAGATAATGTTGCTTTATAAGATCTAAAGTAAAAAGAAAAGATTTTTGTTAAGTTTTTAATCTATAGTTTAAGACTTTTGCATTAATTATCAGCAAAACTCTGGAATTTTCAAAAAAAAAAAAAAAAAAAAAAAAATATTTTTTTGTAAAATTTTTGAAAAAATATAAAATTTTATAGGAAAAATTTTTTAAAAAAGATTCCTTTCTAATAAATATTCTTTTTTTAATTAACTAAAAATTAAAAAAAAAAAAAAAAAATAGAAATTTTTGTAAAATTTTGAAATTTTTTAAAAATTAGAAAAATTTGATTGCAATAATTTTTTAATAAATATTGTTTTTTAATAAATTTTTTCTGTGAAGTTTTGTAATTTTTGTAATAATAGACTTTTTTTGTAAAATTTTGAAATTTTTGAAAAAATATTAAATTTTATTTAAATAATTTTTAAAATTTAAAAAACATTATTAAAATATGTTTTTTAATAAGTATCCTTTTTTAATAAAATTTGTTTGTAAAATTTTGAAATAATAGACAATCACTTTTTAAAAAATATTTTTTTTTTAATAAATATTTTTTTTAATAAATAATTTTTAAATTAAACCTTTTTTTTGTAAAATTTTTAAATTTAAAAAAAAATAAAAAATTTTATTGGAATAATTTTTTATTAATTTTGAAATTTTTGAAAAAAAATAGAAAATTTTATTGGAATAATTTTTTAATAAATATCTATTTTTATACTAGACTATAGACCATAGACTAGACCACAGACTAGACCATAGACTAGACCACAGACTAGACTATAGACTAGACCACAGACTAGACTATAGACTAGATAGACTAGACTATAGACTAGACTATAGACTAGACTATAGACTAGACTATAGACTAGACTATAGACTAGACTATAGACTAGACTATAGACTAGACTATAGACTAGACTATAGACTAGACTATAGACTAGACTATAGACTAGACTATAGACTAGACTATAGACTAGACTATAGACTAGACTATAGACTAGACTATAGACTAGACTATAGACTAGACTATAGACTAGACTATAGACTAGACTATAGACTAGACTATAGACTAGACTATAGACTAGACTATAGACTAGACTATAGACTAGACTATAGACTAGACTATAGACTAGACTATAGACTAGACTATAGACTAGACTATAGACTAGACTATAGACTAGACTATAGACTAGACTATAGACTAGACTATAGACTAGACTATAGACTAGACTATAGACTAGACTATAGACTAGACTATAGACTAGACTATAGACTAGACTATAGACTAGACTATAGACTAGACTATAGACTAGACTATAGACTAGACTATAGACTAGACTATAGACTAGACTATAGACTAGACTATAGACTAGACTATAGACTAGACTATAGACTAGACTATAGACTAGACTATAGACTAGACTATAGACTAGACTATAGACTAGACTATAGACTAGACTATAGACTAGACTATAGACTAGACTATAGACTAGACTATAGACTAGACTATAGACTAGACTATAGACTAGACTATAGACTAGACTATAGACTAGACTATAGACTAGACTATAGACTAGACTATAGACTAGACTATAGACTAGACTATAGACTAGACTATAGACTAGACTATAGACTAGACTATAGACTAGACTATAGACTAGACTATAGACTAGACTATAGACTAGACTATAGACTAGACCAACGGTTCCCAAATGGGGGTCCGCGGACCCCTAGTGGTCCGTAGTAAAATCCTAGGGGGTCCGCGAAGACGAACGAAAAAAACCATGATTAAACAATATTCTGCTTTTATATGTATGTACAAATATCTCCAATTTTTGTGCAATAATCCCAAATCTTTTGGTGACTTTTTGAATTTTATTTTTTCGGTTGTTTATCAGGAAGAAGCTAGGCCCTACAAATTTATTGTATAACTTTTATAAATTAAAGTATTGCGTGATTTGTAATTTTTATTTCCTGTATATGTACTGAAATAATGGTTTTTATTTCAGACAAATAATACTCTGCCTTACAATTAAATTAGGGATACTGGTATTCCGGAGTATGAAGTTCAATTCAAAGACAAGCTTATTACAGATTTAAGTTTATCAAATTGTAAGCAAAAGTGTTCTTGTTTGAAAGGACTAAAATTATATATTTCCAAAACAGAGGTGACTCTTTATGCATCTCTTTATAAATATTCCAATCCGACGTGATACACAGATTTTAACTTGATTTTGTCGACCAATACATATGTATTATTAAATTAACATCAGAAAATCCATAGCGTTTCGCGTAAATATGTAGCCAAAAACCATGAAGTAAAATAATTCGTTGGTATTTTAAAATTCAAATTTAAGTTCCAAATTCACAGTACTTTAACAAAGAGTTCAAATCATATATTATGCGGACAACACATTCCGCAACAACATAGAAGAAGTCCAACTTTTTTATATTATTTTCCCGAAAACTTAGCTCACTTACTCAGTTCACCCTTTGCAATCGCAACAAATTTTTGAAACGTGACTCCTTAAGCACATGTAACAATATGTGATAAAGAAACCTTTTCGCTACCTTGAAGAAAAATGAACATGAAAGATCTCACGATCATAAAATTAAACATCATGTTAACATATCAACAAAGAAGTCATTCTATCTTCAAAACATGCAATTGAAAACCTATCTGAAATATTATGTATTCTCAATGTACGGGAATATTTTATAGATATGACATCTCTACATTTATTAGACCTAGGAATTAATGAACTAGGTCAATTTTCGGATGGACAATTATTTAGAACAATAAGATATCAAAATATGTATGGGGGTCCGCGAAATTAAATAAGTTCTTCAAGGGGTCCGCGAAGTAAAAATCGGTGGGAACCGCTGGACTAGACTATAGACTAGACTATAGACTAGACTATAGACTAGACTATAGACTAGACTATAGACTAGACTATAGACTAGACTATAGACTAGACTATAGACTAGACTATAGACTAGACTATAGACTAGACTATAGACTAGACTATAGACTAGACTATAGACTAGACTATAGACTAGACTATAGACTAGACTATAGACCAGACTATAGACTAGACTATAGACAAGACTATAGACAAGACTATAGTCCCATTTGGATCCACAGTTACAAATACAATCAATTAGTAGATTTAATTTTTAAAATTTTGAAATTATTTTTTGTTACTTTTTTCCACACACAAATTTCCAGCTTTGATTTTGGCAATAATAAAACAATAACAGCACATAGTTTCATATGTAACTTCATCTACTAGCTCTGTTTTGCTTTTATGGACAAGAGAGAACAATTTTTACCATATGAAGCTGTATGTTGTTATTGTTTTTCCTTTCTGTCCAAGCATGTACAAAAAATTAAATTTTCAAAGGTTGTCTCGGATTTTTGCTTATATCTCTGTTATTTAAAGACCGACATTGCTGATTTTAAATAGCAATCTTCTCGAAAGCATGTCAGATAGCATTATTGAAGATTCGGGTCACATAGATGTCTTCAGAAAATTGATTTCAACAGACATGCAGACGGACAGAGAGACAGACAGACATGGCTAAAACGACTGTTTTGTTTAATATGCTAAAAGCTTTGATTAAAAAATTTTCCTATTTTTTATAATTCTTTATTTAAATTTATTAAGAAATTTCTGTAAATTGTTTTAGTATTATTTTCCTAACAATTAAACATTTTTATTTCTCTCTATTTTAGTTTAAGCATTTGTTATAACAATTACTATTGTATTCAGTTTTAATTGTACTTTACTTTTGTTCTAATAAAAATAAGAATAAAATAGTTGTGATTAAGATGTTGTTTTTTTTTTGTTCTTATATATAGAACATATAGAAAGAATAATATTTATTCATTTTAATTTGTCTTATTACTCACACTCATTACTGGGTATTATATATTATTAAATTGTTATTAAATCAAATTGTACAAATATGAACATTTTAATAATGTTGTTTAAACTCATATTATTTCGAAAGAATTTCAAAATTAAATGTTTATTAAACAATTTGTTTTTATATACTTTATAATCAATTTCTAAGAAAGTTTTTAAAGAAATTAAAGAATTTTTTTGCACATTCAGAAGTTTTGTTAAAAACTATTACAAGAATTCTTATTATTACACAATAAAGCAATTTTTATAATTATTTCAAACTTTTCTTTGGGAAATATTGTAAATTATAGAAAAAGTCAATAAACTTAAAAATAAATGTTAAAAAAGTTCTATTATTTATTAAATGTATTTATTAAACCGTGGGATAAAATTCTTTATAATTTGTTAAATTATTTATTTAATCTCTACTAATCTAATCAATCATGTAAGGGACCCGCAGATTTATGAGAATTTTTTTTAGCAAATTACTATGGGAATGTTTTTGTTACAAAGAAGTCAATATTACTCCCTCATTTAAGTACATAGTTGATCTTCATTTTCGAACTTCAATTTGATTTCAAAATTTTATGTTTCAATTTATAATTTCAAAAGTTTTTTTTTGTTCATCAAACAAGTTCGATGTCTTATGCAAACATATTTATTTGTTATATTTTGTGTGTGGGTTTGAAACACTAAGTTGTCTAATTATACCCTACACCACTTTAGTGGGCAGGGTATATTGGATTTGTGCTGATGTTTGTAACATACACAAATATTCGTCCTAGACCCACCTTAAAGTATACCAATCGGCTTAGAATCGTTTTCTGAGTCGATTAAGCTATGTCCGTCCGTCCGTCTGGCTGGCTGGCTGTCCATGTAAACCTTGTGCGCAAGGAACAGGTCGCAATTTTCAAGATAATTGGATGAAATTTGGCACGCACATTTTATTTGACGAAGGACGAAGCCTATTGAAAATGGTTAAAATCGGTCCATTATTTCACCTAGCCCCCATAGAACAGAACCCCCCGAAAAGGGCTTCTGAGCTCATAATTATGTTAAATATATAGATATATCGATAAAATACGGCACAACTAAGTTTTATAGAAGTCTTGATGACCCTGCCAAATTTCATAAAGATCGGGCCCCATTTGACCCTAGCTCCCATACAAAGTCCCCTTCAGAAAATTACTTGAATGTCCCAAATTAACTTATAAACACAAATATCACGATAAAATATTATGTAAATATAAATATATTCACAAAATTTTATCGGGATTGGTCCATATTTGCCCCTAGCCCCCATATAAAGCCTCTTTCAGAAAATTAGTTTTTCATCCATAAATTGCTTAAATGTATCGGAGCAAGGGAATATTGAAGATAAATGCTTTATTATGAAAAATAAATCACATTTAATATTCATAACTGGTGTAGGGTATCATATGGTCGGCCACGCCCGACTATACTTTCTTACTTGTTTTTTTTTTTGTAAAATAACCATGTTTTAAAAATGTTAAATTTTTTTATTGTTTTTGTATAAAGCAACAAATAAAATGGTTTAAATATTACAAACTCAAAAAAAAATGTCAAAATTTATAAAAAGACGAGCAGAGAAATTTTATTTTTTAAAATTAGAAGAAATAAAAAGTACCCAAAAGTACGAAAAAGGAGAGTTATACAGTTAAGAAAATAAAATTAGAGAATTATTAAATTTAATTTATTTTTAAAGTTCAGTTCTAGTTCAGTTCTAGTCCATTTCTAGTTCACTTCTATTTCAGTTCTAGTTCAGTTCTAGTTCAGTTCTAGTTCAGTTCTAGTTTAGTTCTAGTTCAGTTCTAGTCCAGTTCTAGTTCAGTTCTAGTTCAGTTCTAGTTCAGTTCTAGTTCAGTTCTAGTTCAGTTCTAGTTCAGTTCTATTTCAGTTCTATTTCAGTTCTAGTTCAGTTCTAGTTCAGTTCTAGTTCAATTCTAGTTCAGTTCTAGTTCAGTTCTAGTTCAGTTCTAGTTCAGTTCTAGTTCAGTTCTAGTTCAGTTCTAGTTCAGTTCTAGTTCAGTTCTAGTTCAGTTCTAGTTCAGTTCTAGTTTAGTTCTATTTCAGTTCTATTTCAGCTCTAGTTCAGTTCTAGTCCAGTTCTAGTTCAGTTCTAGTTCAGTTCTAGTTCAGTTCTAGTTCAGTTCTAGTTCAGTTCTAGTTCAGTTCTAGTTCAGTTCTAGTTCAGTTCTAGTTCAGTTCTAGTTCAGTTCTAGTTCAGTTCTAGTTCAGTTCTAGTTCAGTTCTAGTTCAGTTCTAGTTCAGTTCTAGTTCAGTTCTAGTTCAGTTCTAGTTCAGTTCTAGTTCAGTTCTAGTTCAGTTCTAGTTCAGTTCTAGTTCAGTTCTAGTTCAGTTCTAGTTCAGTTCTAGTTCAGTTCTAGTTCAGTTCTAGTTCAGTTCTAGTTCAGTTCTAGTTCAGTTCTAGTTCAAGTTCTAGTTCAGTTCTAGTTCAGTTCTAGTTCAGTTCTAGTTCAGTTCTAGTTCAGTTCTAGTTCAGTTCTAGTTCAATTCTAGTTCAGTTCTAGTTCAGTTCTAGTTCAGTTCTAGTTCAGTTCTAGTTCAATTCTAGTTCAGTTCTAGTTCAGTTCTAGTTCAGTTCTAGTTCAGTTCTAGTTCAGTTCTAGTTCAGTTCTAGTCAGTTCTAGTTCAGTTCTAGTTCAGTTCTAGTTCAGTTCTAGTTCAATTCTAGTTCAGTTCTAGTTCAGTTCTAGTTCAGTTCTAGTTCAGTTCTAGTTCAGTTCTAGTTCAGTTCTAGTTCAGTTCTAGTTTCAGTTCTAGTTCAGTTCTAGTTCAGTTCTAGTTCAGTTCTAGTTCAGTTCTAGTTTCAGTTCTAGTTCAGTTCTAGTTCAATTCTAGTTCAGTTCTAGTTCAGTTCTAGTTCAGTTCTAGTTCAGTTCTAGTTCAGTTCTAGTTCAGTTCTAGTTCAGTTCTAGTTCAGTTCTAGTTCAGTTCTAGTTCAGTTCTAGTTCAGTTCTAGTTCAGTTCTAGTTCAGTTCTAGTTCAGTTCTAGTTCAGTTCTAGTTCAGTTCTAGTTCAGTTCTAGTTCAGTTCTAGTTCAGTTCTAGTTCAGTTCTAGTTCAGTTCTAGTTCAGTTCTAGTTCAGTTCTAGTTCAGTTCTAGTTCAGTTCTAGTTCAGTTCTAGTTCAGTTCTAGTTCAGTTCTAGTTCAGTTCTAGTTCAGTTCTAGTTCAGTTCTAGTTCAGTTCTAGTTCAGTTCTAGTCAGTTCTAGTTCAGTTCTAGTTCAGTTCTAGTTCAGTTCTAGTTCAGTTCTAGTTCAGTTCAGTAGTCAGTCTAATGCAGTTCTAGTTCAGTTTTAGTTCAGTTCTAGTTCTGTAATACATAAGTATGTTCTATGTAAATTAAAATTCCTTAACAAAAAGACTTTTTTTAATTTGTTCTTGCGGTAAACAGTAAACTATATAAAAAGTAAATGTGTAATTTGACCTTAATAGGATCGTAACGTTATGTCTACTGATTTACTCCAGACTATAAAAATATGTGTATTGTATCATAAAAAATCTAGAAACTCTTTGAAATAAAACCCTACAAAAACCATTAAATTACACCTCCATGTATAAATGCATACAAAACATTTACGCTTAAAACCACAATCCCTAAAGACTTCAAAGACTTGTAAATGTCTATTATCTAAACATAAACACATAATCCTTAAACATCAAAATTTGAATGATTTTTACTCAAATTTCCTATTAAAACACAAACTAAAAACAATCTTAAAATCCTCTTAATGACAACATAAAACTACCGAAACTAAACTAAAAAAAATCTCAAAAAACACTTGCTCAAAATTTTTTATGAAAAAAAAAACAGAATCGAACAGTTGCTGTTTTGCTTAAAACTCATACATTCAGGTTGCAATCTAATCGAACAAACTAACAGATACTTTTGAATGTACAAACAACAATAAAAATGTTACAAAAGAACGCCTTCACACATTCTGTTATAAGACGTCTACGACGCGTCGTTGTCGATGTCGGTGTGTAAAACCATCATCAAAAAGCCGACTCTGCTTGAAAATTTTTTATGAAAAGAAACTCAACAAAAAATGATATAATAATAACTAGTTGCTAATATAATCGAAAACGAATGCAGGCATTTTTTGCTTTCAGTTTAAATGTGAACAAGTATCTACAAGATAGTCAGTCAGTCATACATATAAAAAGATTGATTCAGTTGGTAGGTCGTTTCAGTGTTTAAGTATGAGTATGAGCAACGATGTTTCCGAACAGACATCTACACATTCTTAAGTCAGCTGTTTGTTGGCTGTGTTATAGATTTTTTCGCTTGAACTAAACCAAATGTGTATAGAAACGAAGAAAAACAAAAACTATCAGATACATAAAGTATTTGAATTATATTTTGTTGTTGTTGCTGCTGCTGAGAAATCGATAAGATATTAAACACACTCACTCATACCAATAGCAAACAATAACAAACCAACAAAATATGACGACAAATTTGCTTGAAAATCTAAAAAAATAAACTACAAAAAATTGAGCAAAACAAAACGAGGGAGTTACTTGCTTCGATAACATATATGGAACCTTTAACCATTGAGAAAATACGTTTTATTTTAGATTAGATAAGTTTATGACGAGGTTTTTCAAACTACATATTTTTATTTTTAAATTTTTTTTTGGGGGGAATTGTTCGTTTCTGAAATGTATTAAAGTTGAAATATATTTCTTTGGATTTCTGTTTGAAAGTCTTTAATTCTTCAATGTTATAAATAGGAAAAAAAAACACTTGCCATAAAATTGTTTTTTTTCTTCACCCATAAAAATGGGTGGGAAGGAGTGTAAAACATGTAAGAAAAATACCAATTGAAAATGAAAGAATGAATTCATAAAATTCTTTATAAAATTTTAAGAAATTTGAAGAAATAACATTATTTAAAGTAAATTACACAAAATTTTGAAGCAACAAGTTTTGATTCACTAGAGTTCAGTTCTAGTAAGTTCCAGTTCAGTTCCAGTTCTAGTTTCAGTTCTAGTTCAGTTCTATTTCAGTTCTATTTCAGTTCTAGTTAAGTTCTAGTTCAGTTCAGTTCTAGTTCAGTTCTAGTTCAGTTCTAGTTTAGTTCTAGTTCAGTTCTACTTCAGTTCTAGTTCAGTTCTAGGTTCAGTTTCTAGTTCAGTTCTAGTTCAGTTTTCAGTTCTAGTTCAGTTCTAGTTCAGTTCTAGTTCAGTTCTAGTTCAGTTCTAGTTCAGTTCTAGTTCAGTTCTAGTTCAGTTCTAGTTCAGTTCTAGTTCAGTTCTAGTTTAGTTCAGTTCTAGTTCAGTTCTAGTTTAGTTCTAGTTCAGTTCTAGTTTAGTTCTAGTTCAGTTCTACTTCAGTTCTAGTTCAGTTCTAGTTCAGTTCTAGTTCAGTTCTAGTTCAGTTCTAGTTCAGTTCTAGTTCAGTTCTAGTTCAGTTCTAGTTCAGTTCTAGTTCAGTTCTAGTTCAGTTCTAGTTCAGTTCTAGTTCAGTTCTAGTCAGTTCTAGTTCAGTTCTAGTTCAGTTCTAGTTCAGTTCTAGTTCAGTTCTAGTTCAGTTCTAGTTCAGTTCTAGTTCAGTTCTAGTTCAGTTCTAGTTCAGTTCTAGTTCAGTTCTAGTTCAGTTCTAGTTCAGTTCTAGTTCAGTTCTAGTTCATTCTAGTTCAGTTCTAGTTCAGTTCTAGTTCAGTTCTAGTTCAGTTCTAGTTCAGTCTTAGTTCAGTTCTAGTTCAGTTCTAGTTCAGTTCTAGTTCAGTTCTAGTTCAGTCTAGTTTCAGTTCTAGTTCAGTTCTAGTCAGTTCTAGTTCAGTCTAGTTCAGTTCTAGTTCAGTTCTAGTTCAGTTCTAGTTCAGTTCTAGTTCAGTTCTAGTTCAGTTCTAGTTCAGTTCTAGTTCAGTTCTAGTTCAGTTCTAGTTCAGTTCTCGTTCAGTTCTAGTTCAGTTCTAGTTCAGTTCTAGTTCAGTTCTAGTTCAGTTCTAGTTCAGTTCTAGTTCAGTTCTAGTTCAGTTCTAGTTCAGTTCTAGTTCAGTTCTAGTTCAGTTCTAGTTCAGTTCTAGTTCAGTTCTAGTTCAGTTCTAGTTTCAGGTTCTAGTTCAGTTCTAGTTCAGTTCTAGTCAGTTCTAGTTCAGTTCTAGTTCAGTTCTAGTTCAGTTCTAGTTCAGTTCTAGTTCAGTTCTAGTTCAGTTCTAGTTAAGTTATAGTTCAGTTCTAGTTCAGTTCTAGTTCAGTTCTAGTCAGTTCTAGTTCAGTTCTAGTTCAGTTCTAGTTCAGTTCTAGTTCAGTTCTAGTTCAGTTCTAGTTCAGTTCTAGTTCAGTTCTAGTCAGTTCTAGTTCAGTTCTAGTTCAGTTCTAGTTCAGTTCTAGGTTCTAGTTCAGTTCTAGTTCAGTTCTAGTTCAGTTTCTAGTTCAGTTCTAGTTCAGTTCTAGTTCAGTTCTAGTTCAGTTCTAGTTCAGTTCTAGTTCAGTTCTAGTTCAGTTCTAGTTCAGTTCTAGTTCAGTTCTAGTTCAGTTTCTAGTTCAGTTCTAGTTCAGTTCTAGTTCAGTTCTAGTTCAGTTCTAGTTCAGTTCTAGTTTCAGTTCCAGTTCATATGTATTTTATTGCTAAAAAATAAAACATTCCTTTATATAGTCCCTGGCTCCAATATCCCCCATCTTCCCCCCTTCCCCTTAAAAGGATTTAGAAACCAGAGAAAAGAAAACAAAAAACAATCCATGTGTTTTTGTTTACCCTCTTTGTGTATGCTTTGTTTTGTTCTCTTTTTTTTTTTGCAGCGACATGATAATAAAATGTAAATAGGGATATAAAAAGTACCTTTTGTAAACGTATGTTGGTACTCGAAATTCTACAACAAAACAAAACATGTGACATTTATTATTAACAAACAAAAAACAACACAATAAAGGAATAAAAAATCAACTGATTTTGGGGAATATTGCGTTTGGAGCATGCGCTTTCAGCAAAAAATTTTCATTTTCCTATTTGACAGCTGTCAAATTCATGTGGTTCTATATCCTTGTAGAGTTTTTCATCTCGTGACAGTTAGTGTTTGTCTGTGTATTCGTAAAAGAGTAAAAGTAAATAGTGAAATCCTTTTTTTAAAAAAATTCTCCACTTTTAGTACGTTTGCTGTCTGTATTTTACTTTAGTAGAGAGTTTATTATAATCCTTTGTAACGTTAAGACGTGTGTGCCGTCGTGTCGTGTCTCTTTAACTCTGGTTGTTATTGTGTTTTTCGTTCCCGTTATTTTATACACAAAAACACACACACACTTTTAAACTCAATTACGGTTGCGGAATTTCCGTTTCTTTTTTCTTCCTACTTTTACTAAGTCGTCGTCGTCTTTATTATTGTTGTTGTTGTTTTTCTTCCTTGTTCTTGTTTATATACAATTTTTCGGTCGCTAAATAAAATGCTGCTCCGGCTACTGCTCCTTCCTGGTTTTGCAGTTTTAAACAAAAATATTTCTATTCAACACCAATAATGAATAAAGAATAGAAAAAAAATAATGAAACATTTTTGCATTTTACCTATTTAGGGTGGAAACCAATCACTGTTTATAAAAAAAAATAATAAAAATAAATGAAAGTTAAAATTGTCATACAAACAGCTAAAGAAAACTGTATCAATACAAAAAGAAAGAACTGAAAGTTCTTAAACAAATAAAAGGTGGGTAATAAAAAGAACTAATAGCAAAAAAGAAAGAATAATTTAAATAAATATTAAAGATATTGTTTATCTAGATAGTTAAAGAAAGTTATTTTTATTCTTTCAAAAAAGGGGAGAGTAAGAAGAAAATCAGCACAAAATATTATTGAAGTATCTTCTAGCTTTAACATTGATATTCATTTATGTATTTGCCAGACAGTTTAAATAGCTTTATATATGTATATAGAAAATGTTTTCTTTTTTGATTTGTAATAAAAAATTGTTTGCAAATTTTAGCGTCTAGTAAGAGTTTTTTGAATATTTATGATTTTAAAGAAATGTTTTGTTTGTTATAATGAAAAATTTATTAGGGAAAAGTTTTTGAAATCTAACATTTACTAAGATTTTAGCGAAATTTCTTGTGCTTTGAACTTTGCCGCGCCCTTTTATTTCAAATTATTTAGTTAACATATTTTTGAGGCGAAATTATTGGTCAGACAAGGCTTTATTAATTACTAATGAGCTTAATAAAAACATTAGCAGAGAATGAGAATTTTTTGCAGTAAAATGAACTAGTGTCTCTAGTGTTTAACGGACAAGGTTATGCATTAGTCTATGAAGTCTAATTTATGGACTTCATAGACTAATAAGACTAGTCAATGAAGTAGTCTGGAGGCCAGTCGATAAACTCTTCTAGGAACTAATTGTACAGTCTAGTCAATGAAATAGTCCAGAGCGACTAATCTAGAGACTAGTTTATGAACTAGTTTAGAGACTAGTCTATGAACATGTCTAGAGGCTAGTCTATGAACAGTCTAGAGAGTGTATTGATATTATTTTATGTACAAGTCTAGAGTGAACTAGTGTAGATACTAGTATATGGAATAGCCTACAACTAGTCAATGAAATAATCTAGATATAGAAGACTAGACTGAAGACTACTCTATGAACTTGTTTAAGGAATAGCTTATGAACTAGTCTAGAGACTAGTCTATGAAATAGTGTATAAACTATGAACTAGTCTAGAGAATAGTATATGAACCATGATCTTATCTAAATACTAGTCTATGATGTAGTGTATGAACTAGTCTAGGTCAAGACTATGACCTAGTGTAGAGACTAATCTATAGAGTGGTGTATTATATAGTTTAGGGATTAGTCTATCAACAAATCTATGAACTAGTCTTAAGACTAGTTTATGAATTAAACTACAGACCAGTCTATTATGTAGTCTATGAACTAATCTAGAGACTATTCCATAATACAGTCTATGAACTTTTTTATAGACCAGTAGCCCAGAAAAATAGGTCAATGTACTAGGCCATGAACAAGGCGAGAGAGGAGGAGCGGAACGAGGCGAGGGGAGAAGAGAGGGGGGCAGGGGAGAGCGACAGACCAGCGAGGGAGCGAGCGAGCGAGCGAGCGAGCGAGCGAGGAGCAGCGAGCGAGCGAGCGAGCGAGCGAGCGAGCGAGCGCGAGCGAGCGAGCGCGAGCGAGCGAGCGAGCGAGCGAGCGAGCGAGCGAGCGAGCGAGCGAGCGAGCGAGCGAGCGAGCGAGCGAGCGGAGAGCGAGCGAGCGAGCGAGCGAGCAGGAGCGAGCGAGCGAGCGAGCGAGCGAGAGCGAGGAGCGAGCGAGCGAGCGAGCGAGCGAGCGAGCGAGCGAGCGAGCGAGCGAGAGAGCGAGCGAGCGAGCGAGCGAGCGAGCGAGCGAGCGAGCGAGCGAGCGAGCGAGCGAGCGAGCGAGCGAGCGAGCGAGCGAGCGAGCTAGCGAGCGAGCGAGCGAGCGAGCGAGCGAGCGAGCGAGCGCGCGAGCGAGAGCGAGAGAGCGAGCGAGCGAGCGAGCGAGCGAGCGAGCGAGGAGCGAGCGAGCGAGCGAGCGAGCGAGCGAGCGAGCGAGCGAGAGAGCGAGCGAGCGAGCGAGCGAGCGAGCGAGCGAGAGCGAGCGAGCGAGCGAGCGAGCGAGCGAGCGAGCGAGCGAGCGAGCGAGCGAGCGAGCAGCGAGCGAGCGAGCGAGCGAGCGAGCGAGCGAGCGAGCGAGCGAGCGAGCGAGCGAGCGAGCGAGCGAGCGAGCGAGAGCGAGCGAGCGAGCGAGCGAGCGAGCTAGCGAGAGAGCGAGCGAGCGAGCGAGCGAGCGAGAGATGCTAATGCGAGCTGGAGCAGCGAGCGAGGAGCAGCGAGCGAGCGATCGAGGAGCGAGGATATGCTATATATATATACTATTATCTAATCTATCTATATCTATCTATATCTATCTATCTATCTATCTATCTATCTATCTATCTATCTATCTATCGATCGATCTATCTCTCTATTATTATCGATCTATCTATCTATCTATCTATCTATCTATCTATCTATCTATCTATCTATCTATCTATCTATATATCTGTCTCTCTATCGCAATTACTGTTGCAATGAATTTGCCTGTTTTAGTTTAAAAGAGAAAATTGAAAATTATAAAAATTTTACTTTTTGAAAAAATTATAAAAAAAATATTTAATTTATAGTGTTGCAACTTTATCAAATTCAAATAATTTAAATTTAGAAAAATACATTTTGTAAATGATTTATATAAAGTATTACTTTGTTTTTAAGGGCGTTTCCATTAAAAATAACATTTTACATTAAATATTACAAAACATTTTTTTAAAAAAGATAAGAAAACTGTCATAATAATTTTGTAGAAAATCATACAAAAAATATATAGTTAATGGATGATAAATATTTATTATAAAAAATTTACAGTTAAACAGAATTAGAAATGATAAAAGCAAGTTGAGAAACATATGGGTTAATTTTTATCGGTAAATTTAACATTTTACAAAAAAAAATCCAAACTAAATGCGTTAAAATACAATAATCATGTAAAACAAATAGTTGTTATTACAATATGAAATGCAAAACAACTAAATAGATTGTTTAAAGCAACTAAATTAAGTTATTTGTGGTATAACTTATCTTTTAAGTCTCTCTATGGGTTAATTAATTAGTTCAATTATTATTTTTAATATTGTATTGTATTTTGCTATAATCAATAATTAATACTTGTTTTATGTTGTTGTTATTGTTGGTTTTGTATTGTGCTCTATCTTACATTGTTTTTAGAACAAATCGCTTAGAGACGACGACCCAATCATATTGGTTGATTGGTTCGGTTGTAAATAAATCATTTTCAATTATTTTCCAGACACTTTATCTCTCATTAGAGGAACAATTTTTCGCAGCTACAGCAAAAAAAAGCAAAAACACGAGTATAATTAAAATGAAATCTATATCGTTTATAATAGAATATAACAACAAATGTTGAAAAAAAAAAACAAATTAAAAAAAATAATTTCCTTAAAACTTATTTAAACTTAATAATTTTGTGGTTTTTTGCTTAAATTGAGATCATTAGTACAAAAGGGAGGGACAGACAGAGAGATAGACAGAAAAAAAGATGTTTAAAATTCCTCAAGTTACTTACTAATTACTCAAAAGTTGTTAAATCTAAACAATTTGTGTTGTTACAGAAAACAATACTTATTTGGTTGAATTAAATATTAACAACTTTTTATTAAGACAACAAAAAAGTACTTATAACGTTTAAAAGAAATATTTTAAATTTAAAAGTTTTGGAGTTAGCTGATTTTGCTTTTACTGTGCCTTCAATTAGTTGCTTCTTTTATATTGTTTATTTTCTTTTAATTTACATATACCACGTCAATCAATTTGTTTAAATATTCTTATGTTTGTTTTTTTTACTTAAAAAGGAAAAAATAAAAATTGATTTTTAAAATCCGCTTATAATTTTTCTTGCACTCATGCAACACATTTTCCCTTAAGCTTTTACTACTAGTTACAAGAAAATCTAGACTAAATAGTGTTTAAACAATAAAAAAGATTAAATAATTAAATTTTCTAGTTTTTTTTTTTGTTGCGTTTGTTAGTTAAACAATAAAGAAAGAATCTTTTAAATGAGCTTACAAGTAAATGTTTGTTGGACAAACCCGTGTTTTTCTTGTTGGAAACCTTTTACAGGTATTTTTAGAAAAAAATTTACATAATGACGTAAGTTGAAAAAATTTTAAGGAAATAATAAGTTTAAGAATTGTTCAAAAAAAGTCTGAAATGTTCTCTAAAGCTCCTCTAGAACTAGTTCTGAGGATGAACAAAAATCATTGTTTAAAGAACTAGTTCCAGAACCGTTCCGTTACAACATGTTTTTTTAATTCTCGATTTTCGTCTCAATATTCTCTCGATATTTGCCTTATTGATCTCTTGATATTACCTTGACCTTCTTTCGATCTTTTCATAATTCTCTTCTAGCTCCGCTCTCAATCTTTTTCCTTTTTGATCTTCTCTCGATCTCACACATTCTCCTATAGTGTTTTTCTCTATCCTCTTGATCTCCATTTAAACTTGTACTCAGTCACTTCCTGATTTATAGCTCTTCTTTCGATATACTTCTGTTTAGAGGTCGCTCTCCTTTTGATCTTCATTCGTCACCCTTTCGATCTTTTCTTGATTTTCTTTTTGATCTTCTCTCAATATTTTCTTATTGATGTTCTATTGTGTTTTTCTCTATCTTATAGATCACCAATCTCTTTACTCAACCCACTTCCTGATTTATAGATCTTCTACCGATATACTTCCGATCTTTTTGTTTTAATTTAAAATTAAAAGGATCCATCTTCTCTTGATGTTCTATCGATTTTTTCTTGATTTTATTTTTAATCTGCTCTCAATATTTTACTTTTTGATCTTCATTCCATCTATCACATTATTTTACCGATCATTTCTATTTCATACTGATCTTCATTGTATCTCTTCACTCATTCCCTTCTCAATCTATTGATCTTGAAGGGATATACTTCTGATGTTTTAATTTAGAAGTAAAAGGCTCGATCTCCTCTTGATTTTCTTTCGATCACCTCTCAATATTTTCCTTTTTGATCTATTTTTGATCTTCCTTCTGATCTCTTTACTCGTCTACGTCTCGATCCATCTATCTTCTAGCGATATACATCTGATCTTTTGTTAATAATTAAGTAAGAGGTGGATCTCTATCGATATACTTCCGATGTTTTTGTTTTAATTTAAAAGTAAAAGGGTCGCTCTCCTCTTGATCTCTACCGACCTCATATCGTGTTTTTCTCTATCCTACTGATTTCCACTCAATCTCTTTACTCAACCATTTCTTGATTTATAGATCTTCTTTCTATATGCTTTCGATCTTTTCGTTTTAATTTTCCTTTTCGATTTTCTTTCGATCTATTACATTCTCCTATCGATATTTTCTATTTTATACTAATCTCCATTCCAACTCTTCACTCATCATATTCTCGTTCTATCGATCTTTTAGCTATATACTTCCGATCTTTCATTTTCTTTCCATCTTTTCTTGATTTTCTTTCTATTTATTTTTCCATTGATCCTCTTTTCGATCTATACATACGATCCTTTTGATTTTCTTTTTGATCTGCTCTTATATTCTTTTTTTATGATCGCCTTTAAATCTATCACATTTGTCTACCGATCTTCGATCTCTTCATTTTTCTATATTTAATTTCTGCTATTTTTAGTAGTTTATTATATGAACTATCAAATAATAGTAAATTATTTTAACTTCAATGCATGAGAATGTCATGAGGCTCT
Organism: Lucilia sericata; assembly: GCF_015586225.1. NCBI lineage: Eukaryota > Metazoa > Arthropoda > Insecta > Diptera > Calliphoridae > Lucilia > Lucilia sericata. The sequence goes on along the minus strand of NW_023995137.1, from coordinate 50,650 downwards.
CCCCAGTCTTCCTGCAATTTATTTCCATAAATAATTTCAAATTCGCCATAACAACCGTCAATAGCAACCAAAAAATCCAAACTAAAGAATATTTATAACAAAAATAGTTTTTTCTTCTAACAACATTTTAATACAATAATAAAAACCATGTAGTTTTTATATGACTACAAAATCTATCTATGTATGACTCGTGTTGGCAAAAATATAATAAAAATCCAATGTAGAAAAATAATTATTAAAAAAAAACTAAAAATATGCAAGAGGGAGTTAGGAGCTCTTTTTACCCTGGTGTCATGTAATACGCCAACCCCCCACCAAAAAAAAAAAAAAGTAAATAAATGGTGTCATAGGTTCTATTTTATTAATAGTTAAATGGAAACAAAATATGTACATGCGGACTATGTCATACATGAGTCATGCGATTCTAGTATAAAACCCTGTAGACGTCTATTTATTTGTTTGGTTTTTTTTTTATTTTTTTTTGTTGGTTGTTTTTTATAAATTATTCATTTCAGTTTTAATACTTTTTTTTAGAGATTGTAATATAGTATGACATGTAATATTTCGCGTTTACAAGGATTTTTAAAGGGAAAAAACTGAAATAGTCATACATGTTTGTTTGAATGTGTTTGTAAAAAGTTATTATAATAATTTGGCAAAGGTAGAAAAGTGAAGAAAAAGTGTTAAATGGTTAAATATTTAAAAACGAGGACAAATATGTTGTAGTAGTTGTCGTGTTAGTAGTTTTAAACTGAAATTTGATATTTTTATATAAATGAGATTTTTATTAAGTTATACAGTTATAAGGATTAAGAGATTATAAAATAAGTAAGAGTGCTTTATTCTGCTGAGCCGAATCTTATATACCCTTCAGATAGATAGATAGATAGATAGATAGATAGATAGATAGATAGATAGATAGATAGATAGATAGATAGATAGATAGATAGATAGATAGGTAGATAGATAGATAGATAGATAGATAGATAGATAGATAGATAGATAGATAGATAGATAGATAGATAGATAGATAGATAGATAGATAGATAGATAGATAGATAGATAGATAGATAGATAGATAGATAGATAGATAGATAGATAGATAGATAGATAGATAAATAGATAGATAGATAGATAGATAGATAGATAGATAGATAGATAGATAGATAGATAGATAGATAGATAGATAGATAGATAGATAGATAGATAGATAGATAGATAGATAGATAGATAGATAGATAGATAGATAGATAGATAGATAGATAGATACATACATAGAGAGATAGATAGATAGATAGATAGATAGATAGATAGATAGATAGATAGATAGATAGATAGATAGATAGATAGATAGATAGGTAGATAGATAGATAGATAGATAGATATATAGATAGATAGATAGATAGATAGATAGATAGATAGATAGATAGATAGATAGATAGATAGATAGATAGATAGATAGATAGATAGATAGATAGATAGATAGATAGATAGATAGATAGATAGATAGATAGATAGATAGATAGATAGATAGATAGATAGATAGATAGATAGATAGATAGATAGATAGATAGATAGATAGATAGATAGATAGATAGATAGATAGATAGATAGATAGATAGATAGATAGATAGATAGATAGATAGATAGATAGATAGATAGATAGATAGATAGATAGATAGATAGATAGATAGATAGATAGATAGATAGATAGATAGATAGATAGATAGATAGATAGATAGATAGATAGATAGATAGATAATAGATAGATAGATAGATAGATAGATAGATAGATAGATAGATAGATAGATAGATAGATAGATAGATAGATAGATAGATAGATAGATAGATAGATAGATAGATAGATAGATAGATAGATAGATAGATAGATAGATAGATAGATAGATAGATAGATAGATAGATAGATAGATAGATAGATAGATAGATAGATAGATAGATAGATAGATATAGATAGATATATATATAGATAGATATATATATATAGATAGATATAGATAGATATATAGATATATTGATATAGGGATATAGGGATATAGAGATATATAGATATATGTAGAGATATAGAGATAGATATAGATATACAGACAGACAGACAACGGATTTTTATTGTTTTTTTTTATTTTTAATTAATATTCTTTTAATTAAATAATTTAGTTAATTTAATTAATATTCTTTTAATTAAATAAATTAAAAAATATTTCATTTAATTTCATTCACACATTATTTCCATCCCTGATTTTAGCTGTTAACTGAGACCAAACTAGTTGTGAAACTAATAAAACTTTTCCTAGCAAGCTTTTTATTTTCTTTCAATTTCGTGAAAAAATGTCGAAAAAATTAATAAAAATTAATCCCCTTTGCCCCCATATTTAATATAATTTTGTAAATTTTTCCTAACATTAGAATTCCACAAATATTTCTATTTTATTACACATAGTTCTTTAACTTGACCAAGATAGCCAATTTCAATTCTTTCCAAATAATTTAACATGAGTGTTCATAATGTTGAACAATTTTAAAGAAAAAAAAAAACATGATGATTTCACATCTATTTCCTAAAAAAATAAAAATTAAAAATTTAATTCAAAATGAATCATAATTTCTTTAAAGAGTTCTGTTCTTTAAAATTTTTGCTCAAAAACATTACACATCTATGGCAAAATGTTGTTGACAAGAGTTTTTCTGTCTATAATCAGACAAATCCGCAACAATTTATGTTTTTTCAAAAACAATTTTTTTTGAAAAAAATAGCCAGAACATTTAAAAAAGTAGTGTTGTAGGTCAGTTTTTTTGGCTAACAATAAAATACGAAATTTCAACACACTACAAAATTTTTGTCATATTGGGCACAGTGCCCATTAAGTTACAAACGAAAATTTTACCCAAAAATTATAAAATATGGTGCAAAATAAAAAAAGTTTTATTGCCTTAAAAAAGTGGACAAAATCACGCAATATTGACATTCAATTTAATAATAAAAAAATTTAATTAATTTTTGTTGTTGTTTTTATGGGGCGCCCAAAAATATAAATAAAATGCTTATAATGCAGTTGATATTGGTTTGATAGATGGATGGATGTTTGGTTGGATCGATCGTTGATGGTTCGTTCGTTTGTTGTTTGGGTGGGTTTCTGTTAAATGACGCCCTTAAACATGTGTGTTGCTTGCCTTACACGACAACTACAACAGCAAAATGTCTGGGGCCCCCCTAAACTACATACATGGATCTGGGGAACATGTTCTTTTAGTAAATTGTCAAATGTTTTTAAAGACACAAACAATGTTGTTGTTGTTATTTTCTTCATTTATAATGTCTGGCTTGTCAATTATTATGTTATTTGTGATGTTTTGTTATTGTTGTTATTTTGTTTTTATTGTTGTTGTTGTTTTTTTATAAATTTAATCGATTGCCAAATAGTTTAAGTAGTCAGTCAGTCACTCTATTCATTCACTTTGAAACGCACTGTAATATTTTTTTTCATTTTTAATTTAATGGTGTATGTGCCACTTGTAACTGAAGAATGGAAAAAAAAATTTAAAAAAAACTTCAGTTTTTTTGGCGTCAATGTCATTTTCAGAATTTTAAAAAACACTCTGAAACATGAAAACTTAAGTAAACAAAACTAACTCCCTTTAAAGAAAATAATAAAAATACATATAGAAAACTAAAAGAGCAACATTGTTGTAGTTTTGATAAACAGAGTTTGAAGGAATAAATTCATGCATTATCATATCAGTCAAATCATAATTTTGATATTCTTTCGTTTTTCACTCGACCTTCTCTTTCATATCTATATATTCTCCATTACTTATCTATCTGCTCTCGATTTTCTGCTCGATTTGATCTCTCGATCCCTCGATCTCGTCTTCATTTCCTTTTATGATTTTCTTCTAAATTTGCTCTCAATTTTGAGCTATCTTCTCTCGATATCTACATTTTCCCACCGATCTTTTCTATTGATTACTGACCCCCCACTTGATCTTCTCGCTCAACCTCTTCTCGATCTATCGATCACCTATAGTCGATCCTCTCTCTGTCCCCACTCAATCTGCTATCGGTTTTCTTCTAAATATGCTTTCGATATTTGCTGTCTTGATCTCTCGATATTATATCGATCTCCTCTTGATCTGTTATCGTTTCCCTGTCGACCTTTTTTAGTTTTCTTCTGCTCTCATTTCAATCTTTTCCCTCTTGTACTGATCTCCCCTCAGAGTTTGAAAGAATAAATTCATTCATTATCATATATGTCAAATCATAATTTTGATCTTCTCTCGTCACTAGATCTTCTATCGATTTATTCTCCATTGGTTATCGATCTGCTCTTAATTTTCTTTTCGATCTGCTCTTCATTTTCTGCTCGAACTTCTTCATTTTCATTTATGATTCTATTTCATTACTGACCCCGCACTAGATCTCCTCGCTCAACATCTTTTCAATCTATCGATCATCTATAGTTAAGCCGAAAGTCATCCTTTCTTCTTTTGGTGTACTTTCGATCCTCTCTCTGTCTCCATTCAATCTTCTATCGATTTTCTTCTCAATATGCTCTCGATATTTGCTGTCTTGATCTCTCGATATTATATCGATCTCCTCTTGATCTTCTAAAGTTTCCCTGTCAATATTTTTTGATTTTCTTTTGATCTCATTTCAATATTTTCCCTCTCGTATTGATCTCCACTTCTATTGATCTTCTTTTTTTATATTTCTAAACTTTTTGTTTTTATTTAAACTACAGGATCGCTCTCCTCTAGATCTTGTATCGATCTTTTCTATTTCCATTTTGATCTTCTGTTGATATCTATGATTCTTCCATTGATCTTTTTTAATTTGTTCTATTCTCAATATTGACCTCTTCACTTAACCACTTTATGATCAACCGATCTACTATCCTTATATTTCCCATCTCTCACTCTTCTCTGCATCTTTTGATCTCCTTTAGACTTTTTTTGATCTGTTCTCAATCCTTTTCTTTTTTGATCTTTTCTCAATATCTCAGATTATCTTATCAGACTTTTCTATTTCCTACTGAGTTCCACTTGATCTTTTCACTCAATCTATTTTTGATCTCGATGGATCTTTTTTTGTTGATTTGCTCTCAATCCTTTTCCTTTCTAATCTTTTCTCAATTTATCTCATTATATTTTCGATCATTTCTATTTCCTAGCTCTCTTCGCTCAGCATCTTCTCGATCTATCGATCACCTATAGTTAAACAAAAAGTCATCATTATGATCTTCTCTCGGTCTCCTTTCGATCCTCTCTCTGTCCCCATTCAATCATCTATCGATTTTCTTCTCAATATGCTCTCTTGATCACATTATATTAAATCGATCTCCTCTTGATCTGTTGAACTTTTTTTAATTTTCTTCTGATCACATTTCAATATTTTCCCTCTTGTACTGTTCTCCACTCGATCCCTTCACTCATAATTTTCTCGATCTATTGGTCTTGTACCGATATTCATCCGATCTTTTTGGGCTCAATATCCTCTCCTGATATTCTGATGTTCTTAATAGTTTTCTTTTTCATGTTCTCTTGATCTCTCACATTCTCTTATCTATTTCCTACTGATCTCCACCTATTCTCTCATTCCCTTCTCAATATATCGATCTTCTATCAATATACTTCTCATAAAATCTTACGACATAAATTTAAAACTTTTTTAAGGTCTTATTGTGGTAAATCAATTAAGATTTCTTTCAATTATAAACAAGACGCCACTGTTTACATTAAATTTATTATTTAATTTAATTTTTATAAAAAAATTCTTTACAAATGCCACACATTTAATATAAATAAAAGATAAATACCAGAAAAAATGAAAAAAAAGTTTTCAATAGTTAAAATGCCAATTAATTAAAAATAATGACATTATACTTACGCATTTTTTTACACACAAACCAATTTGATTAAGACTCTTTAGCAATATTACAACAAGACCCCTTAAGAAAAGAGTTCATTCAATTAATGTATATTAATTACATTATAATAAAATTTATTATTAAATTATGTTTAGCATGTGTTTATTAAAATGTTTTTGGAATAGTTGTGTTGAAAGGCATTTTTTTTACAAAACTATTTTTATTGAATTTTATAGAAATGATGATCTAATTTTTATTATTTGTTTAGTTATTTATGAATCTTACATAATTTTGTTTAAATAAATTGTTTTGAATACTTTTAAAGGTTTGTTTGTGGCGGCTATTGACAAAATTAATAATAAATAGAAATTGAAAGTTGGCTAAAGACAAAAAGATTGAACTTGTAGGAATTTATACTTTTTTTTTTAATTTTAAATATGAAAGTAAAATAAATTTCTTTGTAAATTTTAAAAATATTTTCAAAACTATTTTACTAATATTTGAAACCTTTTTTTTCTCTTTTTTCAGGTAATATATAAAGAAATTATGACCAAATTGTAAGCTTGGTAAGGAATAATTGATATATTTTCTGAATAAAAAAAATCGACGAAATTTCTATTTAAAGGAATATTTTTCAAAAATAATATTATTCAAAAGAGATTTTCGACCAGATTTTAAATTAAATTATATTTGTTCAACGATGAAAAATGAATGATAAAAATTTTGATGAATTTTTTTATAAAAAAAAATATTGAAAACATTTCTTTATAAAGAATTTTTTCGAAAATTTTCTTTAAAGAAAATTTTTGACGAATTTTCTACTAAAATAATATTTTCGACGAATTTTCTATTCAAAGAAAGTATTTTATGAATTTTCAACAAGTTTTTATTAGAAAATATTTTCATTGATTGGATTAAAAAAATTTTTCGACGAATTTTCTATTCAAGGAAAATGTTTTAAAAAATGTTTTATTTATAATTTTGACAAATAACGAAAATCTTCTTAAAATAGAAAGATTTTCGACGAATTTATAAATTTTCGAAATTTTTTTTTATATTTAAGAAAAATTTTTGATAATTTATTTCTTTAAAGAACATTTGCGACGAGTTTTCGATTTTAAGAACATTTTCGACGAATTTTCGATTTTAAGAAAATTTTTGAACAAATTTTCTATCAAAATAAAATTTTTAAAGAATTTTCTATTTTGTGAATTTTTTTATAAAATAAAATTTTCGACAAGTTATTTATTTTTACAAAATTTTTGATGAATTTTCTATTGCAAAAACATTTTTGATGATTTTTTTTTTATAAAATTTTCAACTAATTCTCTAATAAATAAAGTTTTCGACAAGTTTTCTATTAAAATATAATTTTTTTAATTTTTTTTCGACGAGTTATTTATTTTTAGAAAATTTTTGATAAATTTTTATTATAAAAACGTTTTTGATGAATTTTCCTTTTTTAATAAAATTTTCAACTAATTTTCTAATAAAATAAAATTTTCGACGAGTTTTTTAATGAAATATAATTTTCGACTATTAGAAGATAACATTTGGTCGAATTTTCTAATAAAATATTATCTAGATATTATCTCGACGAAATAAAATTTTCGACGAGTTTTCTACTTTTAGAAGATTTTTTTATATAAATTTTCTATTTTAGATCATTTTCGATGAATATCTTTTAGGTAAAATTTTCGACGAGTTTTTTAATAAGAAATAATTTTGACGAATTTTTTGTTTTCATTTAAATTTTTGACTATTCTATGAAAATTTTAGACGAAATTTCTATGAAATACAATTTTACACGAATTTTCTACTTAAATAATTTTTCTATTCGGATAACATCTCTGTTGAATTTTCTAGTAAAGTTTTTTTAATCAAATAAATTTTTCGGCGAGTTTCAAGTGAAATTAAATTTTCGACGAGTTTTCTACTTTTAGAAGATTTTTTATGAATGCTCTATTTTAGAACATTTTCGATTAATGTTTTTTTTTGTAAAATTTTCGACGAGTTTTCTATTTCAATAAATTTTTTTAATAATTTTCAGTTTTAAGAACATTTTCGACGAGTTTTTTATTAAAATATAATTTTTGATGAATTTTATACTAAAATGAAATAAATTTTCTATTAAAATAAAATTTTGGACGATTTTTCTAGTAAAAAAATTTAGACGAGTTTTCTTTTAAAATAATATTTTCGACGAATTTTCTAATGAAATAAAATTTTCGACGAGTTTAGAAAATTGTTAACGAAGTTTTTATTTTAAGAATATTTTTGATGAATTTTCTTTTTAATTAAAATATTGGACGAGTTTTCTATTAAAATAACATTTTTGACTAATTTTCTGTTTTAAGAACATTTTCGATGAGTTTTCTTTTAAAATACAATTTCTGATGAATTTTCTAGTAAAAAAAAATTTAGATAAGTTTTCTATTAAAATAAAATTTTCTACATATTTTCTAATGAAATTAAATTTTCGACGAGTTTTATATTTTTAGATAATTGTTGATAAAGTTTTTATTTTAAATTTTCTTTTTTTAATAAAATTTTTAATAAGTTTTCTATTAAAATAAAATTTTTTATTGAAATAAAGTTTTCGACGAGTTTCCAATTTAAGAAAATTTATGAGTTTTTTTCTATTTAAAGAAAATGTTCTACGAAATTTAGGCAAAATATTAAGGAGTTCTCTATATATAAATCAAAATTTCGACCAGTTTTCCATTAAATTCCATGGGCCTTATTCTATAACTGAAGAACCTAAATTCAATAAGTTAATAATATCTTTCCCACAAACAAATCAATTCAACCACAAAAAGAGTTAAATAAACCCAGATTTTCCTTTAAACCAAATTTCCAAATTTTCCAAAAAATTTCCATAGTTTATACAAAAAAATTCAGCTTTAATCTAGTGTAAATAATAATAATGTGTGTGTTATCATTAAAAATAACAACAGAAAATTACACTGGAAAACCTTTTTAATCCTTTCAATAAAACACTTCCTAAATTAAACACACAATAAACAGCAACAACAAAAACGTCGTTAATAACAACAACCATAATAAACGGATGCACATAAAGTAAATTTTGTTTTTTCACATTTCACACCTCATGTTGAAAATGTAATGTGATGATGATGATGATGGTGGTGTGTGATTATGTTCATGGTTTATTTTGAGGCGCCTCCTAAATCCCTGTGTAATCGTCAGTCAGTCCGCCAGTTGCACACACATAGAAAACTATTACGCAGCTTAATAAATTGCACATGAATGTTGAAACAAATTTATAATTTTATCTTGGTAGTGGTGGTGATAATGATGATGATTACATTCACACAGTTATTCTACACTTTTATTTACATTACAACTACTTAAATTTTTTTATTCTCTCATTTATGTTTACATGGTACTCAAACTCGTACCAAGATAAACTATTATTTTTAAACGTTATGGTATGTGTCATCAAGGGGTTCTTAAAATACCCTTTAATAATCTATTTATAGACACATTTTTTGAGGAAATTTTCTATTAAAGAAATATTTTCGGGAAAATTTTATATTTAAATGGAGTTTTAGACGACATTTTTATTTCAAGAATATTTTCGACGAATTTTCAGTTTGAAGAGAATTTTTGTTGAATTTTCTATTTAAAGAAAATTTTCGACGACTTTTCTATTTAAAGAAGATTTTTGAAAATTTTTTATATAAACAATTTTTTCAACGAATTTTCAATAATTTTTTTGAGGCTTTTTATATTTTAATAAAATTTTCGACGAATTTTCTATTTAAAGATAATTTTTGATAAATTTTCTATTTCAATAAAACTTTCGACGCATTTTCTATTGAAAGAAAGTTTTTGACGAAATTTTTATTTAAAGAAAAGATTTTAACCATTTTTTTCCAAAAAAAAAAAAAAAATCGATGCAATTTTAAAGAATATTTTAAATGAATTTTCTATCAAAAGAAAGTTTTTTAATGATTTTACTATTTAAAAAAATTTTCAACGATTTTCTTATTTAAAGAAAGTTTTTTTTTCGATTTTTTTATATAAATAAAAGTTTTGACGATTTTTCTTTTAAATAAAATTTTCGACGAATTTTCTATTTAAAGAAAGTTTTTGACTAATTTTCTATTTAAAAACAATTTTCGATAAATTTTCTATTTAAATAAATTTTCGATAAATTTTCTATTTAAATAAATTTTCGACGAATTTTCTATTCAAAGAAAATTTTAGAAAAATTTTTTATATAAAGAAAATTTAAAAATTTTTTAAGAAAAAATTTCGTCGAAATTTTACTCGAATTCTCTTTCAAAATAAAGTTTAGGATAATTTTTTTATTTAAAGAAAATTTTCGACAAATTTTTTATTTAAGAAGATTTTCGACTAATTTTCTATTTAAGGAAAATTTTAGACAATTTTTTTATTTAAAGAAAGTTTTTGTCTATTTTTTTATATAAATCAAATTTTTGACGAATTTTCTATTTAAAGAAAGTTTTCGACTAATATTCTATTTAAAGAAATTTTTCGACTAATTTTCTATTTAAAGGAAATTTTCGACGAATTTTCTATTTAAGGAAAATTTTAGAAACATTTTTTAAGAAAAAATTTCGACCAAATTTTACACGATTTTTCTATTAAAATAAAGTCTTGGATGATTTTTCTATTTAAAGAAAATTTTCGACGAATTTTTTTCAACAATTTTTTTAAGGAAAATTTTTATAAAAAATTTTATTTAAAGAAAATGTTTGACGAATTTTCTATTAAGAAAATTTTCTACCAATTTAAAACGAAAAATTCGACGAAAATTCTAATTAAAGAAAATGCTTGACGAACTCCTTTGTTAAAGAAGATTTTCGACGAAATTTCGATTAAAAGAAAGTTTTTGACGAATTTTCTATTTAAAGAAAGTTTTTGCCAAATTTTTTACTTAATGAAAATTTTCGATGAATTTTATTTTTAAAGAAAATTTTTGACGAAATTTCTATTTAAAGAAAATTTTCGATACATTTTCTATTAAATACAATTTTTCATAAATTTTCTTAAAGAAAATATTCGACGAATTTTTAAAGAAAACTTTTACAATTTTTTTTTAAAGAATAATTTCGACGAATTTTCTATCTAAGAAAAATTTTTAAACTTTTTATTCTTAGAAAATTTTTGACGAATTTTCTTTTAAATACAATTTCTGACGATTTTTTTTTAATATTAAAAAAAATTATTTTATTTGAAGAATGTTTTAGTTTTTCTAAAGAAAATATTTAAACGAATTTTTTATTTTAAGAAAATTATCAAAATATATTCTATTTGAAGAAAATTTTCTGGGGATTTTAATTTCAAGAGAAATTTCGACGAGTTTTTAATTTGTTTCCTTTTTAGAGAATTTTCTATTTAAAGAAAATTTTCAACGAATTTTCTATCAAAAGAAAATTTTCGACTAATTTAAAGAAATATTTCCATATTTTTTTCCTTAATAAAAACATTTTGAAAAATTGTCTAATTTAAATAAGTTTTCGATAAATGTTTTTGTTATAGAATTTCTAGAAAATTATATTCATTTGAATAACTTTGGATAGAGAATAATCACAAGATTTATTGGAAAAATCTTTCCGGGGAATTTCCGGACTGAAACCCCTAATCAAGGCATATGTTTGTTACATTTATTACAACAACAACAACACAAGTATGAATTATAATTTTTTTTTGTTCCCTGCAATTGTTGTTTTTATTGTTGGGTATTTTTTATTGTTGTTTTTTTGTCAACAAAAAATTTAGTGACGATGTTCTTCATGCAGCGTCTGTTATAATTGATAAAGGTATGTTCGTTCGACTGTCTATAATAATGACGATGTCAAGACTATTAAAGGCAGAGGTTCTTAAACTTTAAAAAAAAAATTAAAGCAAAAGAAAATTTTTCCAAATTAAAAAATACAAATTTGTAATAAAATTTTCTTCAAAATATTTCCACCCAATTAAAACTATATTATAAAAAACTATATTATAAAAAGTTAAGAATCCCTGCTTAAATTGAAAATATGCATTAAACTGCATATGTGCATGTTCATTGATTTTCCAAAAACAGAAAATAATGAAAGAAAAACGTCAATCTAGAACCTAAAAGCTTTTAAAACATACAATATCATGATATTAATACCAACCAAAGAGTACTTTATCCAACCAACCTTTGTTCCCATTACAAAGAGAGAAGAAAAAAACTATTTAACATTTATCTTACTACTACAACTAGTAGAGAAGACTTGAGTGTGATTTGTCACACTTGAGTTGCAGCTTTATGATTGTAAAAATGACTGAATGAATAAAATTATTTAACAGAATTAAATATTATAAATGTTCTGTTAATAGTTTTGGGGTCTTATTCACTTTACGTTGTTCACACTATTGACAATTTGTTTATTTGTTAAATTATGATTGTTTTGTTAAAATTACAGATGTGACTCAATATTTGTTTTAGACAAAAAAGTTCTTTTTATTGTTTTTTTTTATTTATGGAACGTATGTAAATAGTACGTGTTTTAGAGAGGAAAAAAAATATAATATTTAAGGTTTATGTTTTCTGTGTTTTCCTTTTGAAGTTTGTTGGAGGGAGGTTAAAAGTGATGATTAATTAAAGAGTGTTTGTTTGAAATATATGGGAAATTAGGTCAAATGTAAGAAATATAAACAATATTCTCAAGGAGTAAACGAAAAAGTTAGTAAGAAGAAAAGTTTTCAAAATAAAACAAGTAAGAATTTATAGTCAGGCATGGCCTACCATATGATATCCTACACCAGTGATTATGTTACAAATTTTGATTAATTTTTTTTAATAATAAAGTATTTGGTTTAATTTTTACCTTAATTCATAAATATTTTAAAAATTTTTTTGACAAAAAAGGAATTTTTTAAAAGAGAAGTTATATGGGGGCATGGGGTTAATATGGTTATATCCTTAAAAATTTTGGTAGAGGGATTTATGTTTACATCAGTTATTTATGCAGAATATCATTATGACATTAGTGTTTAAAGTGAATTTAGATCATCAAGTCATTACGAAAATCAGTAGTATCATTAAGAATCATATAAAACTAAGTTCTGACGATTTTTGAACTGATACAAAAACATTTAACACATTTATGAGCTCAAAAGCCCTATTCGGGTGGTACGGTTGTATGGGGGTTATGTAAAATAATGGACCGATTTTAACTATTTTTAAAAGATTTTGTTCTTGGGAAGAGTATGTGCCAAAATTCATGAAATTATCTTGAAAATTGCGACCTGTAGCATGGGCACAAAGTTTACATAGACACACAGACAGACATACGGACAGACAGACAGACAGACAGACAGACAGACAGACAGGCAGACAGACAGACAGAAAGACAGACAGAAAGACAGACAGACAGACAGACAGACAGACAGGCAAATATCAGCACAAACGCATAATACCTCCCCATTATAGTGGTGTAGGGTGTAAAAGTGGAAGTTCGACGATTTTTTATTTGAATGGAAATTTTGTCGAAAATTTGTTCTAAATAAAAAATCAACAGATAGTTAATCAATTAACTAATTAATTAATTAATTAGTTAGGTAGATAGTTGGTTAGGTAGTAAGTTAGTTAGTTAGTTAGTTAGTTAGTAGTTAGTTAGTTAGTTAGTAGTTAGTTAGTTAGTTAGTTAGTTAGTTAGTTAGTTAGTTAGTTAGTTAGTTAGTTAGTTAGTTATTTATTTAGTTAGTTAGTTAGTTAGTTAGTTAGTTAGTTAGTTAGTTAGTTAGTTAGTTAGTTAGTTAGTTAGTTAGTTAGTTAGTTAGTTAGTTAGTTAGTTAGTTAGTTAGTTAGTTAGTTAGTTAGTTAGTTAGTTAGTTAGTTAGTTAGTAGTTAGTTAGTTAGTTAGTTAGTTAGTTAGTTAGTTAGTTAGTTAGTTAGTTAGTTAGTTAGTTAGTTAGTTAGTTAGTTAGTAGTTAGTTAGTTAGTTAGTTAGTTAGTTAGTTAGTTAGTTAGTTAGTTAGTTAGTAGTTAGTTAGTTAGTTAGTTAGTTAGTTAGTTAGTTAGTTAGTTAGTTAGTAGTTAGTTAGTTAGTTAGTTAGTTAGTTAGTTAGTTAGTTAGTTAGTTAGTTAGTTAGTTAGTTAGTTAGTTAGTTAGTTAGTTAGTTAGTTAGTTAGTTAGTTAGTTAGTTAGTTAGTTAGTTAGTTAGTTAGTTAGTTAGTTAGTTAGTTAGTTAGTTAGTTAGTTAGTTAGTTAGTTAGTTAGTTAGTTAGTTAGTTAGTTAGTTAGTTAGTTAGTTAGTTAGTTAGTTAGTTAGTTAGTTAGTTAGTTAGTTAGTTAGTTAGTTAGTTAGTTAGTTAGTTAGTTAGTTAGTTAGTTAGTTAGTTAGTAGTTAGTTAGTTAGTTAGTTAGTTAGTTAGTTAGTTAGTTAGTTAGTTAGTTAGTTAGTTAGTTAGTTAGTTAGTTAGTTAGTTAGTTAGTTAGTTAGTTAGTTAGTTAGTTAGTTAGTTAGTTAGTTAGTTAGTTAGTTAGTTAGTTAGTTAGTTAGTTAGTTAGTTAGTTAGTTAGTTAGTTAGTTAGTTAGTTAGTTAGTTAGTTAGTTAGTTAGTTAGTTAGTTAGTTAGTTAGTTAGTTAGTTAGTTAGTTAGTTAGTTAGTTAGTTAGTTAGTTCGTTAGTTCGTTAGTTAGTTCGTTAGTTAGTTAGTTACTTAGTCAGTTAGTCTGGTAGTTAGTCTTTAAGTTAGTTCGTTAGTCTTTAAGTAGAAAATTCGTTGAACATTTTCTTTAACTAGAAAATTGTCTAAAAAAATTCTTTGAATTAAAAAAATCTTCTTTAAATAGAAATTACTTTTACTATATAACGTAGTTAATACGTAGCTTAAAAAACGTAATAAAATTATAAAGCAATTAAACTTAATATTATAGTCTTTAGACATTAATTGTCTCCACAAATATTTTAATGTCATAACAATAAAAGTGTCGTTATTTGTTTCAGTCATAAAAAAACAAAAATTTTATTAAATGACGTAATTAAAATGTAATTATTAAGCTATTTAAGTTAAAAAGTAGCAACCATAGGTGGTCAAAATTCCAACTTAAACTAAACTTGTGTAATTTGAAATTATTTTTCGGCTAAACCAAACTCTTAGTCATGACAAATAAACAATGGGTAATAATTTGTTTTTTTTTTCTTTTAATTTTTATAAGCCTAATTAAACAATTTTAATCTTATTAACTTCCTTATATTCCAGTCAAGTTAACAATCTAGTTTATCAAATTTCTTGCTTATTTATAAATCAAATTTAAGCCTAAAAATAAACATAATATTTTATTTTTGAAACAAAAAAAAAAAAAAAAAATTATTTAATATCAATTTAAAAAAATTAAAGGTCATTTGGGCTTTGTTTAAAGTTTAAAACTCTCTATCTATTTTTATAATAACAATAATATCTTAAGTGGTCATACCAAGACAAAGCCAGTGATAATGACCTTTTGCTTTTTAGTGGTTTGTTGCCAAAAATGACTATTGTTTGTTTTTCAGAATCTGGTGTTTATTTTATGGGTGACATCATTTTGTAGTCTATAGCTATTTCTAAAAAAAGCCGTTAATTTACTGTCAATTGTTGAAGAATTTTTAAAAGTTAAAAATTAGTTTCTTATTTTAGCATAAAGGGATAGATAGACTCTGACTTGTGTTTAAATGATGGCTAAATATGGGCTTGTCTTTGTTTGGTTTCAATTCTTAGCTTTTTACGTTTTAAAGAATTTCTTTACAAGTTAATGTATTCTATTCTTTTTAATGATATTTCTGTTTATTTATGATTTTTTTTTTAATACAAATGACAAATATGTATTTAGTTAAGCCAAAAAAAGAAGACGTTTTAAGAATAATATTTGTTTAAAAATCATCTAAATTTTGTAAACTTTCTTAATGGTTGGTTCTTTTTATGACTTCTGCTAACTTTTTTTCCTTTCAGAGCTTTTTCTTAAAATAAATTATGCAAATTATGTTTCTAAAAACTGTTGGATGTCAATAAAAGTTTGTATTATGCTAACAAAAATGTGTGAAATTATTTAATTAATTTGAAACACAACCGCCCGTATTACATGGAATGATATATGTAATGTATGTAATCACAATGAATTTTCTGCAGAAGAAGCTGTTATGCACACATTTTTGTATAGCAAAAACTGTTATACATAGATTATTATGTATAAAAACTGTTATACAAAGATTTTTATATATGTTTTACAAAGATTTTTATGTAGAAAAAAACTGTTATACGTGTATTTTAATAGAAAAAAACTCTTATACGCTGATGTTTCAATTGAAAAACTTTTATAGCCGAATTTTTATATAGAAAAATGTGTTATACATAGATTTTCGCATAGATAAAACTGTTATACACGGACTTTTCTATAGGAAAAACTATTATACACAGATTTTTCTAAAGAACATCTGCTATGCAAAGATTTTTCTATAGAAAAATTTATTATACACAGATTTTTCTACAGAAAAAACTGTTATACATATAGAAAAAAAGTTATATACAGATTTTTCTAGAAAAAAACTGGTATATACAGGTTTTTTTATAGAAAAACTGTTATACTCAAATTATTCCATAGAAAAAAACTGTTATTTATAGTTTTTATCATAGAAAAACTGTTATACGCAGATTTTTATATAGAAAAACTGTTATACACTGGTTTTTCTATAGAAAAACTGTTATATACAGATTTTTATATAGAAAAAACTGTTATTCGCAGTTTTTATCATAGATAAAACTGTTATACACAGACTTTTCTATAGAAAGAAAGTTATACTCAGGAAAACACTATACACAGATTTTTATGTAGAAAAAACTGTTATACACAATTTTTATCATTGAAAAAACTGTTATACTTAGTTTTTACAGAAAAAACTGTTATACATAGATTTTTCGATAGAAAAAACTGGTATACACAGTTTTTACAATAGAAAAACTGTTATACATAGTTTTTACAATAGAAAAACTGTTATACAAGTTTTTACAATAGAAAAATTGTTATACATAGTTTTTACAATAGAAAAACTGTTATACACAGTTTTTACAATAGAAAAACTGTTATTCACATATTTTTTCATAGAAAAAACTGTTATACAGAGATTTTTCTATAGAAAAAAACTGTTATACACACGTTTTCTACAGAAAAAAACTGTTATACACACGTTTTCTATAGAAAAACTATTATACACAGTTTTTATCATAGAAAAAACTGTTATACACAGTTTTTATCATAGTTTTTCTCTATAGAAAAAACTGTTATACATAGATTATTTTATATTTGGTTCTCGGCCGTTAGAAATAAAATTTCTAGTAAATGTTATAACAGAATTAAGGATCGATGCATCATACACTAGGTCCATGTGGCCTAGAATAGATGGAATTAGATCAATCCTTCTACTTGGTGTTCACAGATCTGAGTTGTTGTAACAACTAAGCTGTTCTTCGAAATTCTTCTCTTGGTGTATTGACAATTTTTGGCCGATTGAGAATCTGGTCGTTCTGAAACAGAGATCTATTTGTTGTGGGAATGAAAGGTCTCAGTAAAGCTGTCTGGTGTCAATCATTATTTACAGATTTGATATTTTATTCTGTAAACTAATCATCTTCAGACACTGTGAGACCCTTCACAGTGTCGGAAGATTGATTCTTTTGATCTATATGTTTGACTAGGACGACTATAGATTCTTAGGTGTGTCTAATTGGGTTGGATTACATGATTTTACCCTTTTATATTGCCGCAACACACACGACACTCGTCCTGAATCTCCTTTCTATCTCTGTCTTTCTTTAACTATAAGAAGACAAATGAGCTGTTGTACTCATTGCTCCATAACTGCCTGAAGAACCTAATATAATCTGCACAAAATTCCATTAGAATAGGCCTATAAATGTCGGCCCAAGTCCAAATATAAACAGTTTAAAAATCGGCTATATTTTTGTAATTTAGTTTAAAACTTAACAAAGTCGGTATAATTTGGTTTTAGTGTCTAAATCAAATATAAATATTTATTATAGTAAATAAAAAAAAAAAAAAAAAAAAAATCGTTTAAAAAATCCACAGACAAAATGTTTTTGCCCATAAAACAAAGAGACATTTACAACCTATAATATAAAATAACTTAGTGTGTGGTGCCTAAAATCATATATAATTTAAGGTACTTAGTACTTTATATATAAAACAACAACAATAATCCCCAATAAAAACAATTTTTGTCGAGGTAATAAAAATTTCAGATTACCACAAACAGTTTGTAGTACATACGAATATAAAAATATTTTTTGATTATTTGCCTCTTTAGTAGTTTTTAATCTTTATAAAAATTTTAATAAATTAAACAAATAAAAACGGATTAAAAATGATTTTACGCCTTTTTAATGAAAAAAATAATTTGAAAGTCTGCCGTTTATTTGATTTTTTTTTTAAATTTTTATTGATCTCTGCTTGTCATTTCATTAAAAACATATAAAATTAAAACCTGACTTGACATGGCGACAAGTCAACCGTTTTTTCGCTCTCTCGTCTAAATTTAATTGAAATGATTGACAGTTATTTTTTGAAAAGTGTTTGTGGTTTTGGCTAGAATGATAATTTTTTTATTTATATTTACTAGAAATGCGGTAGTGTAAAACATTTATTTTGTATTTAATAAGTATTTAAAAACTGTTTTTCACTGATATAGTCAGTCATAGGGTTGGTCAACCTCCTTAGAGGGAAGGGCGTCTAGAAAAGGGTTTATATTTGTTATGTGATTGATTTAAAGTCGTTTAAAGAGCAAATTGAATTTGTGGTCTATTGACACGTAGTCATAATTATTTATAATGGATATTGATAGGTTTTTTTATTTAGAACAAAAGAATATTAAACGGAAATTCTATTGAGTAAAGAGAAATTTTCTTTAAAAATAATTATGGTTTTAAAATTTCTTGAACTTACTGGTTTTATTAAGAATTTTGTGGTTTCTATTGTATTTAGTAAAGTTTAAGCGAAAGCTTTTCAAGATTAAATTGGAACATCAGAAGTTCACAAAATGTTCTATTTGCTACCGAACATTGATTGAATGTCATATTCGTCAAACGGTTCTAATGTTCGTTTAAAAGTTTTCTATTGAAAATCTTTCGTATAAAAAAAGCTTTTGGCATTAAACGTTTTCTATAGAAAAAAATTTCAGTTTTAAAATATTTCTATATAAAAGCTTTCAGTAATAAATATTTATAAAAAAGCTTTCCAGAAAAAATATCAGTATTAAAGCCTTTTCATAGAAAATATTTCTGTACTAAAGCTTTTCTGCGTAAACGTTTTCGATATTAAGCTTTTCTGTAGAAAATGTTTCGCTATTAAAGCTTTCCCATAGAATAGTTTTATAAAAGCTTTCCCATAGAAAAATTTTGGTTATTAAAGCTTTCCCATAGAATATTTTCAGTATTAAAGCTTTTTTATAGAAAATGTTTCTGTACTAAAGCTTTTCTACATAAACGTTTTCGCTATTAAAGCTTTTCTATAGAAAAGTTTTCGCTATTAAAGCTTTTCTATAGAAAAGTTTTCGCTATTAAAGCTTTTCTATAGAAAAGTTTTCGCTATTAAAGCTTTTCTATAGAAAAGTTTTCGCTATTAAAGCTTTTCTATAGAAAAGTTTTCGCTACTAAAGCTTTTTTATAGAAAAGTTTTCGCAATTAAAGCTTTTCTATAGAACATTTTTCGCTATTAAAGCTTTTCTATAGAAAATATTTCGTTATTAAAGCCTTTCTATAGAAAAGTTCTCGTTATGAAAGCTTTTCTATAGAAAAGTTCTCGTTATGAAAGCTTTTCTATAGAAAAGTTCTCGTTATGAAAGCTTTTCTATAGAAAAATTGTCGTTATGAAAGCTTTTCTATAGAAAAGTTGTCGTTATGAAAGCTTTTCTATAGAAAAGTTGTCGTTATGAAAACTTTTCTATAGAAAAGTTGTCGTTATGAAGGCTTTTCTATAGAAAAGTTGTCGTTATGAAAGCTTTTCTATAGAAAAGTTGTCGTTATGAAAGCTTTCCTATAGATAAGAAAAGTTGTCGCAATTAAAGTTTTGTATTGAAAAGTTTTCGCTATTAAAGCTTTTCTATAGAAAAGTTTTCGCTATTAAAGCTTTTCTGTAGAAGAGGTTTCACTATTAAAGCTTTTCTGTAAAATAGTTTTTGCCATTAAAGCTTTTCTATAGAAAAGCATTTTATTTTAAAGCTAAAACTTTTCTACATAAAAATTTTATAAACTAAAGTTTTTCTATAGAAAAGTTTTCACTATTAATGTTTTTCTATAAATAAAGCTTTCCCTGTTAAAGCTATTTTTTCGTTTAAAAGCTTTTCTATTAAACATTTTGGTATTTAAAAAAATTTTTCAACATTTATATCTCTCACAGATATTAGGGCAAACATATTTGTCATGTTTTGTTTATTCCTTTTGTTATAAAGACATAAATATACCCTTATCACCCCCTGAAACAACATATGGAAAAGATTAATGTTTTTTTTCATCCTCTCGAATGGTAATAAGATTCAATTAAATCAAAATATACCACTATAATCATATATGCATACAAATTTTCACTTTTAAATTGAAAAGAAACTGAAAAAAACGGGAACCCGTATAATTGATAATTATGAAATTACAAACAGACACCCCATTTATTGCAGTCAAACGGACGTCAGTAAAAATTGTCTATAAAAAAATTTTCTCCCATGTTTTATGACTGCAACGGAGGCATCAATTTCAAATTTATATGTCTGCTCTGTCTCTCGCTTTGTGTGTCTTATCAACGAATTACACATACTTAAAGATTTCCGTATTCTTATACGATACAAACATAATTAAATTAACAATCTGCCAATTATAAAAACACCAAATATTTATTAAAATTATTACTTTTTCTTCTTCTTTTTAAGGAACATAATTGACAGTTTCATTCTTTTAGTAACAAAATTTCTAATTTTCAAGAAAACATTTTTATAGCTTTTTTAGGAATATTCAAAAAAAGAAAACTTTTTAAAAAAGGGGAGAAATTTTATGTATGGAAGTTTTAGAAAAAGATGAAGTAGTAAGTAAACTTGCAGCAGACACGTGCATCTTTTCTCTTGATTTTTTTCCAATTTTTTTTTCTAGGTTTTTAATCCGTTTTGTAACAAATTTATTATATAAAAAAGCCTTAAGCTATAACTTAATGATGATGATGTTTAGATTGCAATTGCAGAAGATCATCATAATGATGTTGCTGTTTTTTGTACCCCAAATACCGTAGACAAGACAAAATACTTAAATATTGAAATTGTGGTTAGTGGTTATTTTGTTTTTTTTTTATGGATTTTGTAATGCTGTTGTTGACACTAATACGCTACTGTAATTTTGGGATTAATATTTTGTTGAAATAATTTGATTGCAATTTGTTGTATTTTGCTTATATATGGATTTTGTTTGTTTTTTTTAGTAATTTGCTTAAATATTTGAAATTTTAGATATATGGTGCTAATAATATTGGCCAATCGGATCAGAATTCCTTTGGAAGTCGATTCAACGATTAAAGTTCAAACTATATAGTCCAGACTATAGTTAAGACCATAGTTCGGACTATATTCCAGTCTATAGTTTAGATTACAGTCCAGATTTTAGATAAGACTATAGTACAGACTATAGTTCGGAATATATTTCCGACTTTAGTCCAGATAATAGTTCTGACTATAGTAGAGACTATAGTTCAATCCATAGTCCAGACTAGAATTAAGACTGTAGTCCAGACTATAGACCAGATTATAGTTAAGTCTATATTCCAGACTATAATTCAGACTATATTCCAGACTTCAGTTCAGACAGTGTAGACCCTAGTTCAGACTATAGACCAGTCTACAATTTCGACTATATTTCAGAATGTATTCCAAACTATATTTCAGACTATAGTTCAGACTATAGTCCAGTTTATTGTCCAGTCTATAGTTCACACTATAGTTGGGAGTATATTCCAGATTACACTGAATACTATAGTCCAGACTGTAGTTCAGAATATATTGCAGGCCATAGTTTAAACCTATCCTAGACTATAATTCAAACTATAGTCCAGACTATAGTTAAGACTATAGACCAGCTATAGTTCAGACTATAGTACAGACTATAGTTCAGACTATAGTACAGACTATAGTCCAGACTGTAATACAGACTACAGTTCAGACTGTAATGGAGACTATAGTGCAGACTATAGTCAAGACTATAATCCAGACTATAGTGCAGACTATAGTCGAGATTATAGTGCAGACTATAGTCCAGATTATAGTGCAGACTATAGTGCAGACTATAGTTCAGACTATAGTGCAGACTATAGTGCAGACTATAGTTCAGACTATAATCCAGACTCTAGTCAGGACTATAATCCAGACTGTAGTCCAGACTATAGTCCAGGCTACTGTCCAGACTGTAGTCCAGACTATGGTCGAGACTATAGTCCAGACTACTGTCCAGACTATGGTCCAGACTATAGACCTGACTATAGTCCAGATTATAGACCAGACTATAGTCCAGACTATAGACCAGACTATAGTCCAGACTATAGTTGAAAGTATAGCCCAGACTATAGTCCAGATTATAGACCAGACTATAGTGCAGACTGTAATACAGACTATAGACAATACTTTAATACAGACTTTAGTTCAGACAGTAATAGAGACTATAGTTTAGACTGTAGTACAGTCTATAGTTGAGACTATAGTCCCGACTATAGTCCAGACTATAGTCCCGACTATAGTCCAGACTATAGTTCAGGCTATAGTCCAGACTATAGTTCAGGCTATAGCCCAAAATATAGTTGAAACAATAGCCCAGACTATAGTTGATACTATAGCCCAGACTATAGTTGAAACTATAGTCCAGACCATAGTTGAAACTATAGCCCAGACTATAGTTGAAACAATAGCCCAGACTATAGTTGAGACTATAGCCCAAACTATAGTTGAAACTGTGGACTATAGTCCAGACTACAGTACAGACTATAGTTCAACCTCATGTTCAGATTATTAGCGATTCTGTTCCCATCTTTACGTCAATTAGTTAACTGAAAGCCCTTAAAAGTCGGAAGTACAAGATCTTTAAATCAGTTATACAATTTTGCTGCAACTCAATTGAACTAAATTATTACATAATAGGTTTTAGTTTTACCCTACAAAATACAATTACATCATAACAATTGGCCATAAACTTTTACAATTTAATTAATTTATAAACAATTATCAATTAAACTACATCTTTCAAATCGATTAAATCGAACAATTTTCAGGCCTCTCTAGCAGCTTATAAGCAAATTCAATGAAAGCACGAAAAATAAAAAAAAAATAAATAAATAAAAGTCAATAAAATATAAATTAAAAATCTTTGTTATATAATTTAAAAAAAGAACGTGGTTTTGCTACTGAAAAAGAAGCCACTTTAAGACTCGTTTTCCTCTTTGTCCATAGGTCTTGTCTGATTTTGGAGGTTTATTTTTCTTATTTTTTCCATATTGTTGTTGAATTACTGGGCTAAGGCTAAATAAATAAATTTGATTTGAATGTTGTTGTTGTTTTTTGTGTGTGTGATTTTGCTAAAATTGTGTTTGGACTTTGTTAATTTTTAAAGTACAAACATTCAAAATGTTCCTAACTGCGCACGTGCGTAGGTTGTCTAATGCGAGTTTTATTACTGATAATGATGTTAAAGATTTTGATGACGAACTTCATTATTAAGTTATAAAATGCATTGTTTTTGTATTTTTATTAGTGTATATTTTTGGTAAAAGAATTATTGGTTGTTTGGCTGTTGTGATCGGTTGTTGACTGTTTGTCTGTTGCCTAGGCTTAACTTAAGTGTGTGACTAACTGGCTGGTAGTTATTTTTTCGGTTTTAGACCCGCTTCTTTTTTTTCATTTTGTTTTTTCTTTGTAAAAAACTTTATTGAATGAATGAATTTGTATTCGTTTTATTTTGTGGTGGCATCATTTACATGACCATATAAAATCATCATCATTATCATCTTCCTCAAACACATTCACATTTTATTTGAAAAAAAAAACAAACACGCGTTTTTTTTTTTGCTGTTGGGCCTATTCATCCGCTTTTGAGCTGGATTGCTGGAAGTTTATTGGTTTCAAGCGGAAAGTGTGGTACGCACTCAGTTTTTGTATCTTTTTGTGTCTTTTGTTGTTGCTTTCAAATATTTCGCAATCGTTTTCATTAAGAATTCAATACTTTTTTTTCGGACGCAGCCGCTGTAATTGTGGTTTGGTGTGTGTGTGTGTGTAATATTAACCATAATCAAAAAAACGCCTTAACTATACAAAAATCAAATATTTGTTGTTCAATAATTTTTCGTATTATGGTCATCTTATATGTTTTATTTTTTTTTCTGATTTTGGAATTAATTTTAATATTTAAACATTTCCTCATATTTTAGTTGATTGTTATTAGAGGCAAGTCATTCAGTCTTTTTTTCTTATTTTGGTAATTTCTTATAATAACAATTGCGTGTGGTTTTTTAACAAAGAAAAAAGTGAAAGATTTTTTTATCAAAATTTTTTGAAAAAAAAATGACTTAATTAGTTAATTTATGTATGGTTTTGAGAAAAGATTGCCAAGTAAAGGAAATAAGCCTAAAGACTGAATAAAATATCTTTAATCAGCTAATTTATAATGACAACTACATACTGTAGCCTAGTATAAGTCTAGTCTATAGTGTAGACTATAGTCTAGTGTATAGTCTAGCTAGCCTATAGTCTAGTCTATAGTCTAGTCTATAGTCTAGTCTATAGTCTAGTCTATAGTCTAGTCTATAGTCTAGTCTATAGTCCTAGTCTATAGTCTAGTTTATAGTCTAGTTTATAGTCTAGTCTATAGTCTAGTCTATAGTCTAGTCTATAGTCTAGTCTATAGTCCTAGTCTATAGTCTAGTCTATAGTAGTAGTCTAGTCTATAGTATAGTAGGTCTAGTCTATAGTCTAGTCTATAGTCTAGTCTATAGTCTAGTCTATAGTCTAGCTAGTCCTAGTCTATAGTCTAGGTCTATAGTCCTAGTCTATAGTCTAGTCTATAGTCTAGTCTATAGTCTAGTCTCTAGTCTAGTCTATAGTCTAGTCATAGTTAGCTCTAGTCTATAGTCTAGTCTATAGTCTAGTCTATAGTCTAGTCTATAGTCTAGTCTATAGTCTAGTCTATAGTCTAGTCTATAGTCTAGTCTATAGTCTAGTCTATAGTCTAGTCTATAGTCTAGTCTATAGTCTAGTCTATAGTCTAGTCTATAGTCTAGTCTATAGTCTAGTCTATAGTCTAGTCTATAGTCTAGTCTATAGTCTAGTCTATAGTCTAGTCTATATAGTCTAGTCTATAGTCTAGTCTATAGTCTAGTCTATAGTCTAGTCTATAGTCTAGTCTATAGTCTAGTCTATAGTCTAGTCTATAGTCTGTCTATAGTCTAGTCTATAGTCTAGTCTATAGTATAGTCTATAGTCTAGTCTATAGTCTAGTCTATAGTCTAGTCTATAGTCTAGTCTATAGTCTAGTCTATAGTCTAGTCTATAGTCTAGTCTATAGTCTAGTCTATAGTCTGGTCTATAGTCTAGTCTATAGTCTAGTCTATAGTCTAGTCTATAGTCTGGTCTATAGTCTAGTCTATAGTCTAGTCTATAGTCTAGTCTATAGTCTAGTCTATAGTCTAGTCTATAGTCTAGTCTATAGTCTAGTCTATAGTCTAGTCTATAGTCTAGTCTATAGTCTAGTCTATAGTCTAGTCTATAGTCTAGTCTATAGTCTAGTCTATAGTCTAGTCTATAGTCTAGTCTATAGTCTAGTCTATAATCTAGTCTATAGTCTAGTCTATAGTCTAGTCTATAGTCTAGTCTATAGTCTAGTCTATAGTCTAGTCTATAGTCTAGTCTATAGTCTAGTCTATAGTCTAGTCTATAGTCTAGTCTATAGTCTAGTCTATAGTCTAGTCTATAGTCTAGTCTATAGTCTAGTCTATAGTCGAGTCTATAGTCTAGTCTATAGTCTAGTCTATAGTCTAGTCTATAGTCTAGTCTATAGTCTAGTCTATAGTCTAGTCTATAGTCTAGTCTATAGTCTAGTCTATAGTCTAGTCTATAGTCTAGTCTATAGTCTAGTCTATAGTCTAGTCTATAGTCTAGTCTATAGTCTAGTCTATAGTCTGGTCTATAGTCTAGTCTATAGTCTAGTCTATAGTATAGTCTATAGTCTAGTCTATAGTCTAGTCTATAGTCTAGTCTATAGTCTAGTCTATAGTCTAGTCTATAGTCTGGTCTATAGTCTAGTCTATAGTCTAGTCTATAGTCTAGTCTATAGTCTGGTCTATAGTCTAGTCTATAGTCTAGTCTATAGTCTAGTCTATAGTCTAGTCTATAGTCTAGTCTATAGTCTAGTCTATAGTCTAGTCTATAGTCTAGTCTATAGTCTGGTCTATAGTCTAGTCTATAGTCTAGTCTATAGTCTAGTCTATAGTCTAGTCTATAGTCTAGTCTATAGTCTAGTCTATAGTCTAGTCTATAATCTAGTCTATAGTCTAGTCTATAATCTAGTCTATAATCTAGTCTATAGTCTAGTCTATAGTCTAGTCTATAGTCTAGTCTATAGTCTAGTCTATAGCCTAGTCTATAGTCTAGTCTATAGTCTAGTCTATAGTCTAGTCTATAGTCTAGTCTATAGTCTAGTCTATAGTCTAGTCTATAGTCTAGTCTATAGTCTAGTCTATAGTCTAGTCTATAGTCTAGTCTATAGTCTAGTCTATAGTCTAGTCTATAGTCTAGTCTATAGTCTAGTCTATAGTCTAGTCTATATTAATATGTTAATTAACATACGAATTATATATTTGTATTAAAATTTCTTCACTTCAATATAATTAGATTTTTCTGAACCAACAAAGAGTTCATAACTATAATTATTTTAAAATTTAATTACAGTCTTTCTAGATGTAATTAAAAGAAAGGCACGTGCATGTTTTTAAGGTTTTAAGCCTGACTTTTCTCTCGTAATGTTTGATTGATTTTTATATTTCATTAAAGTTACAAATATGTAACTAAAGGGCTTAAGAAAACTAGATAAAAAGTAAGATTTTAGGTGTTTCTTTTATAATTAGTGTTGTTAGTTTATTATCTAAGCTACAAAACTATAATGGGTCATACCTACAATCTATAAAAATAACCTTAGGTTGTTGCTTAGTGGCGTGTTTTTTAAATGAAATTAATTTAAAGTTAATTTTAGATTGAGATCTCTTAACAATATTAAAAAAAGACAACATATTCAATCGTCATACTACATCTTTTAACTAAAGCATAAAATTGTGTAAATAAATTTTAAATAAAAACTCGATATAAACATTGCGTTGCATTCGAAATTGTAATCAATTGAAAAGTGATTTTAAAGATTGATTGTTGTTAATTGTATAATGATGACGATTTCACGATCAACGTTGTTTGCACCATCTGAGTGATTAAATGAAATTAGAAAATCAATCAATGTTTTGATTGAAGAGAGAGAGAAAAAAATAATTTTTTTTTTTTTTAAGTTAAATTTGTTTGAAAATCAAATGTTTAAACAAATTTGTTGTGTTCAGTTAATGTTAGATATTCATTTTCAAAAATTACCATTTCTCTAGTCTATACAGAGATCTGAATCTTATTAATGTTTAGACTATAGTCTGGATTAAAGTATGGACTATAGTCAGAACTATAGTATGCACTATATTCTGAATCCAGCCAATACAGAGATTTGAACCTTTTTAATGTTTGGACTATAGTCTGAACTAAAGTCTGGTCTATATCCAGAACTATAGTATGGACTATATTCTGAATTTTGGTTTAGTTTTTAGTCTGGATTTCAGTCTGCTCTATAGTTTGAAATACATACAGTTTGGATTGTAGTCTTGCCAATAGTCAGGCCTGCAGTCAGTAGTTCCTCGTGAATTATAGTATGAACTAAAAGTCTGAACCATAGACTGCATTATAATCCGAATTATAGTCTGGTTTGTAAACTGTGCTATAATCTGGATTGTATTCTGATCTATTGTCTGCTCTATAGTCAGATCTATAGAAAGGTTTATAGTCTGGTCTATAGTCCGGTATTTTATATGGTCTATAATCTGGTCTATATTATCTTCTGCATTCCGGTCTATAGTTTAACTTATAGTTTGATCTATAGACTTATATACAGTTTGATCTATAGTCTAATCTAAAGTCTTGTCCAAAATCCAGTCTACAGTTTGGTCTATAGTGTGGTCTATTCTCTGATCTATAAATTGGTCTAAAGTCTGCTCTATAGTCTGACCTATTGTCAGGGCTATAACCTAGTTTATAGTCTGATTTATAGTTTGGTTTATTGTCTGATGTATTGTCTGATCCATAACCTGGTCTATAGTCTGACCTAAAGTGTGTTTTATTGTCTGATCTATAGTCTAATCTACAGTCTGGTATTCAGTCTGATCTATAGTATAATCTATTGTATGGTCTATAATCTGTTCTATAATCAGATCTATAGTTTCGTTTATAGTCTGATTTATTGTCTGGTCTATAAACTTGTCTATAGTCTTACCTATATTTTGGTTTATAGTTTTATCTGTGATCTGGTCTATAGCCTGGTCTATACTCTGGTCTTTATTCTGATCTATAGTTTGGTTTACAGTTTGGATTATTGTCAGATCAGTAAACTGGTCTATAGTCTTACCAATATCTTGGGTTATAGTCTGATCTTTAGTCTGATCTATGGTCTGATATATAGTTTGATCTATTATATAATAGTTTGAACTTAAGTCTGGTTTATAGTTGGATCTATTGTATGGACTACAATTTGATCTATATTATGATCTTCAGACGGAACTATAGTTTGGACTATTGTCTGTCCAGATTGTAGTCTGGATCATAGACTAAACTACAGTCTGTGCTATAGTCTGGTTTGTTGTGTAGACTATGGTATTTACTACAGTTTAGACTGTGGTCTGGTCCACAGCCGGGGCAATAGTCTAAATATACCCTATTTCTAATGTTAAATTTTTAATATATTCACTCACCAGTAAAAAATGTTCAGTAAAGTTTTCCATCAATATATAAAGTAATATTTATTTACCTAGAAAAGAAGAAATAAAATATTTATTTAAATATTTTTTTAAATAAATCAAAAATATTATAAAAATTTTATTTGTTAACATATAAATTTTTAATAATAATATTCAATTTTCTTTTACTTTTAGGTAAATGTTTATACATGGATTCTACTCAAATTAAACTTATTTCTAAATTACCAAACCACTTCCGGGTAAGCACTATTAATAAGCAACTTAACGGGGAAATAATTTTAAAAAATTCGGAAGTTCTTGTCATCATTTAACATAAAACTGCAATGAACGTTCCACTAACTTAAAAACAAGTTTAATTTATATTTTTTTTTAAGATTTATCTAAAATTAAACAACTTAATACAAATGTAACCGCAACATCAACTAACTCATCTTTAGTTCAACATATAATCAAAATATTTTTTCCTTTTAACAGAAAACATATAATTTTAAATGTTTAACATTATAACAAGTGATCAAAAAGATCTGGTCAATGAAAAATATTTTTATACATGATCAGCAGCACAATAGAAAAAAACAAGGTGTTTAAAAGCAAAGAAAAAAAGACGAAGAAAATTTCATTGAAAAAGATAAAATATCTGTCCTACTAAATGGCAGTATCCGGCATTAAAAATATTGTTTGTTTAATTCTTTTTATTATTTTTTAATATGGCAATCAGGTTTA
This sequence comes from Lucilia sericata, assembly GCF_015586225.1. Taxonomy (NCBI): domain Eukaryota; kingdom Metazoa; phylum Arthropoda; class Insecta; order Diptera; family Calliphoridae; genus Lucilia; species Lucilia sericata. The sequence goes on along the minus strand of NW_023995137.1, from coordinate 20,961 downwards.
ATTTCAACACTCCTTTATTGAAATAAAATACTCTTTGGCAAAACTCTAAGTGCTAAAAAAGATACATGGATGGACGGACGGACAGACAGACACCTCATGTGGTTTAAACAAAAAAATATGTTTGTAATTTTATTTATGAAGTTTGCATGCTAAATTGTTAATGTTCTAGTCTTACGAAAAAAAAATACATTAAAATTACTTACAACTCCTCAAGATCTTGATCTAGCTGTCCAGAGAAGCGCGTAAATGGAATATTTTTTTTTGTTAACAAAATGGGGAGAATTGTGGCAACTAGCAGAAAATAAACGCACTGCATACACTATTCATGTATAATTATCACATTATTATCATCAATTCTTTTCGTTTTTTATATTTTTTGCTGTTTCTTTTTAGAGTGTTTTTTATGTCAAACTTATCACTTTACCACAACATTTTTTTACACAGAAAATATACAAAGTATTTATGTATGCAGAATTCTAGTATTTATGAGCTATACCCAGCAAAAATTCGGAAATGACTTTCAGTTGTAAATACTTACCTATTAACATACTTTTCAACGACCACTACATATTGTCCCGATTACTTATAAGTAGTCTAATAACGTCTTATTAATAATATGTTATATAAACACTTTCTAATTCATTTGTCATCTTTCCCGTGAAGCTATAGAAACTGTATATGTTTTTGCGTACTATTTACATTGACTACTTTTTCTAATTACTTGTAAGCAGTTGTGGTAAGTAGTTGCCTCCAATGACATCACCAGGTTAATGTTACATAGTAATGAAACTGTTTGCTGGGTAAGTTCAGTAAATAAAGACGACATGAGACTTTAATTGTTTTTGTTTTCTATTTTGTAAACTAAATAAAACGATTTGCTACAACAATTTAGACACATGCTAAATACTTGATCATAGCAATTTATGTTCTTGCTAACTGATCTTTGGTCAGTTTTATAGAACTTATTCATAATAATAAAAAAAATTACGTTGTCTGAATAATGAGAATAATAATGATGATGATGATACTGATGTTGAAAATGATAAAATATGTATGTGATGATCATGTTGTAAGCTAACGAGTATTTTAACAAGAATTATTTGTAGCTTGTTAGTTGATTGATTGAGATCGATACGCTTTTCTGAACAAGTTGCTAACACATTATTACTACGTTATTGGCAACTAAGACGTAGTTAAAGAGAGATTTCAAGAAAGAGCGACAAATTTCAAAAATTTACGGACTTAATTCACTTTTGATCTTCATAGTTCGGAACTGGTGCTGTAACCCTGACTATAAACTAGACTATTGTCCAGACTGTAGATAATACTATAGTCCAGACTACAAACAAGACGATAATCCCGACTACAAATATATAGTTTGTTTACAGTATAGATTATACAAGACTATAACCCATCCAATAGTCCAGACTATAGACAATACTATAGTGCAGGCTATAGTCTAAATTATACACAACTCTTCAGTCCGGACTGTAGACAAGACTATAGACAAGACCCAGGCTATAGACAAGCTATTGAGCTGACTATAGACAAGATATAGACCAGACTATAGATAAGATTTTAGTCCAGATTAAATTATAGAATAGATTATAGTATAGACTGAAAACAAGACTATAGTCATAGACAAGACTATAGTCAAAACTATAGACAAGACTATACACAATGCTATAGTCAAGACAAGACTAAAGGTAACACTATAGACAAGACTATAGTCAAGACTATAAACAAGTCCATAAACAAGACTATAGTCAATACTATAGTCTATACTATAGACTATAGTCAATACTAGAGACAAGACTATAGTCATGACTATAAACAAGACTATAGTCATGGCTATAAACAAAACTGAAGGCAACACTATAGACAAGACTATAGTCAAGACTATAAACATGTCCATAATCAATACTATAGTCAATACTATAGACAAGACTATAGTCAACACTATAGACAAGACTATAGTCATGACCATAAACAAGACTAAAGGCAACACTATAGACAAGACTATAGACAAGTCCATAAACAAGACTATAGTCAATACTATAGACAAGACTATAGTCAATACTATAGACAAGACTATAGTCAATACTATAGACAAGACTATAGTCAATACTATAGACAAGACTATAGTCAAGACTATAAACAAGACTTGGTTAAGACTATCGACAAGACTATAAACAACACTATATTTAATACTATAGAAAAGACTATAGTCAATACTATAGACAAGACTGTAGTCATTAAAGTCAACACTACACACAAGACTATAGTCAAGAATATAAACAAGACTATAGACAAGACTATAGTCAATACAATAGACAAGGCTATATTCAGGCCTATAAACAAGACTATATACAAGACTATAGTCAATACTATAGACAAGACTAAAGTCATGACTATAAACAAGACTAATGTCAACACTGTAGACAAGACTATATACAAGACTATAGTCAAGACTATAGACAAGACTATAAACAAGACCATAGACATGACTTTAGTACAGACTTTATACAAAACTATACTCTAGACTAGGGTATAGATGTGATTATAGTCAAGAATTTAGATCATACTATAGACAAGATTATAAGCAGCACTACAGACAAGACTGCACTCCAGACTATAGTCTAGAATATTGTCTTGACTATAGGCAAGACTGTAGCCCAGACTATAGACAAAACTATAGTCCGGATTATATAAACTATAGATAAGCCATAGTCAATACTATAGACAAGACTATAAACCAAACTATAGTATAGACAACATTAATGCTATAGACAAGACTATAAACCAAACTATAGTCCATACTATGACAAGACTAATGTGCGGATTATAGACAGATTAGTTCAGACTGTAGTTCAGGCTTAGCTCATGCTATAGTCAAGACATTATTCTGACAATGCTTTGGCATACACTAACTTCTGCTTTTGGCTACGTTATTACTTAGTACCTACGATTTGTACAAATCTATGGCTTAATTTCAAGTTACACTTTTCTTAATTTATTTAATAATTTTAAATAAATTATAATATTAAAACAGTTTCAATTTTCTTTTATCGACAACTGATCATTAAAAATACTTTATAAATTTTGCATTATAAATTCTAAACCGGTTATAATATTTACAGAATTCTATTAATTGTATATGTTTGTTTAATTGCAATATATCTTTACAGTTAACTACAGATATATATGAACAATCAAACGTACAGAGAAAAAAAAATACATATAATAAAAACAACTTCCGTTTAAGGTTTTCTACTTTAATATTAAAAAAAATCAATGAGACTTTTATTTAACAAAAAATATATAGAAAAATAGCAGCACTGCGTGGTTGTATTTAAAACCACTTTAAAAAGAAATCTAAATGGATTGTGTTTTTTTACTGAATAGAAATAAAAAATTAGACAAAATAAATCTCAGTAGTTTAAAAAGTAAACAAGGTATTACTAACTTTAAGGCAGATGTACAGGTCGAAAAAGAAACAATTGTTTACTTTATGTAGCTTAGGTAAACTAGCCGGTAATCAATCATTATAACCTTAATTATAGACAAGACTATACTCTTGATAGTAAAGACTTTATTTCTGACTATAGACAAGACTTGACTATTGACAAGACTACTGTCCTGACTATGGACAAGACTATAGTCCTGACTACAGGCAAGACTATAGTCCTGACTATAGACAAGTCTATAGTCCTGACTATAGACAAGTCTATAGTCCTGACTATAGACAAGTCTCTAGTCCTGACTATAGACAAGTCTCTAGTCCTAACTATAGACAAGTCTATAGTCCTGACTATAGACTAATCTATAATCCTGACTGTAGACAAGACTATAGTTCTGACTATAGATAAGACTATAGTCCTGACTATAGACAAGACTACAGTCTTGACTATAGATAAGACTACAGTCTTGACTATAGATAAGACTATAGTCTTGACTATAGACTAGACTATAGTCCTGACTATAGACAAGACTATAGTCTTGACTATAAGATAAGACTATAGACAAGACTATAGTCCTGACTATAGACAAGACTATAGTCCTGACTATAGACAAGACTACAGTCTTGACTATAGATAAGACTACAGTCTTGACTATTGATAAGACTATAGTCTTGACTATAGACTATACTATAGTCCTGACTATAGACAAGACTATAGTCTTGACTATAGATAAAACTTTAGTCTTGACTATAGATAAGACTATAGTCTTGACTATAGACAAGACTATAGTCCTGACTATAGACAAGAATATAGTCTTGACTATAGATAAGACTATTATAGATTGACTATAGTCTTGACTATTGATGAGTATAGTGTATACAGACAAAACTATAGTCCTGACTATAGAGCAGACAGCCGTCCTGACTACGGAATATAGTGTTGACTATAAGCAAGATTATAGTCTTGACTATTGAAAATACTGTAGTGCTGACGATAGACAAGACCATGGTCCTGACTATAGAGAAGAATATAGTCTCCACTATTGTCTTGATTATAGTCTTGACTATTGTCTTAACTGTTGTCTTGACTATTGGCTTGACTATAGACAAGACTAAAGATAAGACTATTGACAAGACTATATATAGTCTTCACTATGGACAAGACTATAGGCCCAACTGTATAGTCCAATACTACCTGACTATAAACAACATTATAGGCCTGACTTTAGACAATACTATAGACAATACTGTAGTCCTGACTATAGTCTACACTATAGACAAGACTACAATCCAGCTTATAGTAATCCTCGGGAATATCTCCCCGAACTGCCGGGTTAAAACTCGTGTTTATACTCATGACTATTTCTCTATACAAATTCATCAATCTGTTAGTATTTGACAAAAAATTGAGAAAAATCTTAAAAAAACGGTAGGAAGTTGAAGTAACGATGAATCACTTCTGAATTTAAACATGTTTTTTTTTTGATTTTTAAATAAATTTAATTCTAAACGCACACACACCATAAAGAAAATTTGCAAAAATTAGAAAAAAAAATAACAACAAAAACATTTTATTTGAAATTAACAAATAAACACAACAGCTGTTGATTTGAAAATGATAAAATAAATTAAATATTGATATTTTTACAAAAAAGAAATTAAACGGAAATGCCGATGAACTTGCTCAAAAATTTAGAAATGTATTGAACACGAAAAATATTGAAAGTGTTTAAAAAAGAAATTTGACGCGGGGCCTAATACAAAATTAGAATTAAACTAAAAAGTTATACAGAATTCTAAACCAATGCTGAATTGAATAATCGATCTTAAACAAAAAGTTGTTAAAAAATTATATATCAAATTATTCCCAAAATTTTCTATGCAAAACCATTTACTAGCCCCCCCTCCTAAATGCGTTAAATATTCAAAATAATTGTTTATTTATTTATAAAATTTAATAATAATTCTTTACTTATCCAGACAATAAATCATACATTCCCTCTCTTTCACTCTAATTTACTTCCCACAATCTCTTTTTGGATCTCTCTCTCTCTCTCTGTGTCGCTATATCTCGATAACAGAATCTCCAACTTATACACATACAAACTTTGTTTACTATTTATTTTTGCAATTGTCAAATAAATTTATTCAATAAAACTGTCACGATATCGACACTTATACCGTTGTAAAATTGTCTATGTTGTTGTTGTTTTTTAAACAATTTATTTATGTTTTTTTCTGTTTAGTTTAAAGTAGTTTCTTAGTTTGTATATTTTTATAATTTAGCCAACAGTCGTCAAACTTGATGACCATGAATTTATCAAAAACACGTCAATGATGGAGAGTAGAAGAAAGAAAAAAATAAAATAAACCTAAGTATCTATAAGATACGGATTATGTAGTAGTTGGTTTTAATAAAACGGCGTCTCAACACTCAATTGCAAAAAAAAAATCACAAAATAAATAAAACTCAGTCAGTAGAGGAGTCAGTCATTCAGTCACTCAGCTTCAAAACAACACAGACAGACGGACATTTTTTTCGCTGTTAAACAAACGGCCAGACTGACGGACAGTTTAACATCACAGTTTTTAAATGACAGTTTCACATACATTTGTACATTCATACACATAAAGTATCTTTCTATATCTATTAGTTTGATAAATAAAAATCAACTAAACAAATAAATTAAATACACGTCAATAAACAGCTACAAATCATGCAGAGTAAATTCAAACTTAAAAAAATATCTAATTTTTTTCTTAAGATCAATGAATTTTTAGTTGAAAATAATTGATACATTTTATTAAAATATGAAGAAATCAAGCAAGCAGAAATAATCGTTTAATTTTTTTAAGTAACCACATTTCTAGAAAAATATTAATATTTTCCAATAAAAGCGTATAATCGCTAAAAAGTAACCGAATACTTGCTAAATATTTTTAATAACCGCATCAAGCTTTCGATTTTTTCGTAAGATTTTATCATTAGATCTTATTCTATTATTCGATTTTTCTAATTAATAGCTAAATTAAACGAATAATTGTTACAAAGTAACCGAATAATCGTTAAATATTTTTAAGTAACCGCATAAATATTTCCAATTATTGATAATATTTTATTATTTTTTAGAAAATAACTCAAAAATTTTAACTTTTAACGATTAATCGTTGCAACGTCATCAAATAATCGATGAGATATTTCTTAAAATTTTCTATAATAAGGAGAAATGTTCGAAGAATTTCTATAATAAAGAGAAATTATCGAAAATTTTCCCTAAAAAGGGAAATTTTGGAAATTTTCTGTAAAAAAGAGAAATGTTCGAAAATTTTGTATAAAATAGATAAATTTTCGAAAGTTTTTCACTATAGACTAGACCATAGACTAGACTATAGACTAGACTATAGACTAGACTATAGACTAGCTATAGACTGACTATAGACTAACTATACTAGACTATAGACTAGACTATAGACTAGACGATAGACTAGAGCTATAGACTAGACTATAGACTAGACTATAGACTAGACTATAGACTAGACTATAGACTAGACTATAGACTAGACTATAGACTAGACTATAGACTAGACTATAGACTAGACTATAGACTAGACTAGAGACTAGACTATAGACTAGACTATAGACTAGACTATAGACTAGAGTATAGACTAGACTATAGACTGACTATAGACTAGACTATAGACTAGACTATAGACTAGACTATAGACTAGACTATAGACTAGACTATAGACTAACTATAGACTAGACTATAGACTAGACTATAGACTAGACTATAGACAGACTATAGACTAGACTATAGACTAGACTATAGACTAGACTATAGACTAGAGTATAGACTAGACTATAGACTAGACTATAGACTAGACTATAGACTAGACTATAGACCAGACTATAGACTAGACTATAGACTAGACTATAGACTAGACTATAGGACTAGACTATAGACTAGACTATAGACTAGACTATAGACTAGACTATAGACTAGACTATAGACTAGACTATAGACTAGACTATAGACTAGACTATAGACTAGACTATAGACTAGACATAGACTAGACTATAGACTAACTATAGACTAGACTATAGACTAGACTATAGACTAGACTTAGACTAGACTATAGACTAGACTATAGACTAGACTAATAGACTAGACTATAGACTAGACTATAGACTAGGACTATAGACTAGACTATAGACTAGACTATAGACTAGACTATAGACTAGACTATAGACTAGACTATAGACTAGACTATAGACTAGACTATAGACTAGACTATAGACTAGACTATAGACTAGACTATAGACTAGACTATAGACTAGACTATAGACTAGACTATAGACTAGACTATAGACTAGACTATAGACTAGACTATAGACTAGACTATAGACTAGACTATAGACTAGACTATAGACTAGACTATAGACTAGACTATAGACTAGACTATAGACTAGACTATAGACTAGACTATAGACTAGACTATAGACTAGACTATAGACTAGACTATAGACTAGACTATAGACTAGACTATAGGACTAGACTATAGACTAGACTATAGACTAGACTATAGACTAGACTATAGACTAGACTATAGACTAGACTATAGACTAGACTATAGACTAGACTATAGACTAGACTATAGACTAGACTATAGACTAGACTATAGACTAGACTATAGACTAGACTATAGACTAGACTATAGACTAGACTATAGACTAGACTATAGACTAGACTATAGACTAGACTATAGACTAGACTATAGACTAGACTATAGACTAGACTATAGACTAGACTATAGACTAGACTATAGACTAGACTATAGACTAGACTATAGACTAGACTATAGACTAGACTATAGACTAGACTATAGACTAGACTATAGACTAGACTATAGACTAGACTATAGACTAGACTATAGACTAGACTATAGACTAGACTATAGACTAGACTATAGACTAGACTATAGACTAGACTATAGACTAGACTATAGACTAGACTATAGACTAGACTATAGACTAGACTATAGACTAGACTATAGACTAGACTATAGACTAGACTATAGACTAGACTATAGACTAGACTATAGACTAGACTATAGACTAGACTATAGACTAGACTATAGACTAGACTATAGACTAGACTATAGACTAGACTATAGACTAGACTATAGACTAGACTATAGACTAGACTATAGACTAGACTATAGACTAGACTATAGACTAGACTATAGACTAGACTATAGACTAGACTATAGACTAGACTATAGACTAGACTATAGACTAGACTATAGACTAGACTATAGACTAGACTATAGACTAGACTATAGACTAGACTATAGACTAGACTATAGACTAGACTATAGACTAGACTATAGACTAGACTATAGACTAGACTATAGACTAGACTACAGACTTTTTTCTTTAAGAAAAATTCCCTAAGATTTTCAAAAAATAGTGAAATAAAAAAATTCAAATTTTAGATTTAAGAAGAAAATTGGTTAACAAATGGTAAATATAAAAGATTTCGAATCCATCTCAACTTAAGTTTGAATGTTAAAAATCTAGACCTGTATTTAGTTTTGGGAACCCTTTAAGAATTTTATTTCAGATTAAATAAATTTAGCTCCAAATATAAAAGATTTGATTTTGTGTTTTTTGAATTTGAATTGAAATACAAAAAAGATCTTGGTAATTGAAACCAAGGTTATGCTAAACACTATAAGAATTTCATTAAATGTAATTAAACACCAATGGTCACCTTAAAAGGTTTTTTAAAAAGTTTTATTTGTTTTTTTTCCAAAAAAAAAAAATCTCGTATGTATTTCAATGCAACAAAACAATTCTGTTTTTTATTTGTTAGTTTAGCGACAATATTTAGTTTAAATTAAAAATAAATTTTAAAAGAGTTAAAAGCAAAAAATGTTATTGTTGCTATTGTTTTTAATAACATGATAATGATGTTTTATTGTTGTTTGTTTTTTTTAACGAAAATTGTAGTTAGTAGTTGTGGCTGGCGGTGGCAATAGAATTGAAGTTTAAATGCGCAGGCGCGCGCGCAATTTAATTTTTTTTTATTTTAAAACGACTTATAACAACAACTTTGAATGTGTAAGGGGGTTTAAGTGCAAAAGTTTGTGCAGTTTTGGGAGAGGGATTTTTGCCCTTGGTTGATGCCTTTGTCAATATCATTGTCTGTTATATATGTACTAGGTAAAGCTAAGAGTAGACAGTGGTTTATTTTTTCAGCTTTACTTTTAATCTTTTGGATAATGCTGTATTTTTTTGGTGAAATTTCATTGTAGTTCCTTAATCTGCCGGGTCTTGAGTATATGTTTTGAATTGACTGCGTGCTTTTAAGTTGCTTTATTATTACAACAATGTGTGTTTTGTATTTTTGTTTTTTTTTCTATTTTGTTGTAAACTGTATTTAGTTGTTTATATTTTAGTTTTGTTTTTCATTTTGTATTTAACATTATTATGGTTTATATAAAATTGTAAAAAAAAAATCTTTTTGATTTAAGCCGCTAAAACAAGACAACAAGAAAAAAACTAAAACTGCAAAACATTTTCATTTAAGTGGTTTTTTCTTAAAAAAGAAATAAGATTTTAAAAACTGCAAGTTTTAATATCTATGTCTGTCTAAGTTGTCATATACATACCTTTTGGAAAACAACAACAACAATAACAGCAGCAACATGTTGCTATTGCTGCCAACTTGTTATTATTATTATTGTGGTGTGTACTTTGCATAAATATTTCGTTTAAAATCAAACGTTTTGAAAAATATCATACAGAGATTATTTTACCTTTTAATCTTAATGCTTAAATAAGAATTGCAACAAATCAAACAGACATTAGACAGCAACAATGTAAAGATTTCAGTTAAATTGTTGTTGTTGTTTCTTAAAGAAATCTGTTGTAGGTATTAGCAACAATGTTGTAGAAAAGAACTTTGTGGTCAAACACCACAGTTTCGAAAAAAATAGAAAATAAATTTTTAAAAACTGATAAATTTTTTCATTAATTTTCCATGTATTTTCTATAAAAACAAAGAAATTTTCAATAATTTTCTACAAGTAAGAAAACTGTTCAAAATTTGTGGATAAAGAAGAAATATGTATATTCGAAAAATTAATATAAAAAGAAGAAATTTTAAACAATTTTCTAGAAAATGACAGAAAAGTTTTCCAATAAACAAAATAAAATTTCTTAAACAAGAAAATTTTTATATTTTTGTTTTTTTTTATAAATAAATTAAATTTTAAAAAATTTTCTACAAAGAGAAAAAATATTGGACAAATTCCTAAAAAAAAGACAAATGTTCAAAATTTGTAAGACAAACTTGAAAATGCTTTTCTATAAAAAAAACTATTAAAAATTTCTATAAAAAAGAGAAATGTTAAAAATTTTCGATAAAAAAGAGAACATTTCGAAAAGAAATGTTTAAAGAAAGACAGAAATCTTTAAAATTTTTCTATAAACAAAGGAAATGTTCAATCATTTTCTACAAAGAAGAAAAATTAATGAAAAATTTTACTTAAAACAGAGAAATTTTAAATAATTTTCCATAAACAAGAGGAATGTTCGAAAGTTTTCTATGAAAACGAAGAATTTTTTAAAATTTTCTATAAAAAAAGATTTTTGAATAAAAAAAATGGAAAAATTTTCTATAAAAAAAGAGAAATGTTCTACAGATTTTAATAAAGAAGAAACATTTTGGGAAATATTTAATAAAAAAGAGAAAATATTGAAATTTTTTCTATAAACAAAATGAATGTTCTATAAAGAAGAAAAAAATTCATAATTTTCTATAAAAAAGAAAAAAAAATTCTTAAAAAAAGAAAGATATTTTCTGAAAGAAAAAAAAAGTTCGACCAAAAAAATTTAACCAATTTGTGTTAAAGTCATTTTCCGAAGGGGACCTTATATGGGCGGTAGGGTCATTTATGGGCCGATCCTAAAAAAAATTAGTAAAGAGGTTTTGGTTCATAAGAAACTTACTTATACTGAACTTCATCGCTATTCTCGAATTAGGCCAGTAATGAGTGTTAAAGTCATTTTCTAAAGGGGACCTTATATGGGGGGTAGGGTCATTTATGGGCCGATCCTAAGAAAAATTGGTAAAGAGGTTTTAGTTCATAAGAAACTTACTTATACCGAATTTCATAGCTATACTCGCATTTTTTTAGCCAGTAATGAGCTTTAAAGTCATTTTCAGAAGGAGACCTTATATGGGGGTAGGGTCATTTATAGGCTGATCCTAAACAAAATTGGTAAAGAGGTTTTGGTTCATAAGAAACTTACTTATACCGAATTTCATCGCTATTCTCGAATTTTTAGGCCAGTGATGAGTGTTAAAGTCATTTTCTGAAGGGGACCTTATATGGGGGTAGGGTCATTTATGGGCCGATCGTAAAAAAAATTGCTAGAGAGGTTTTGGTTCGAAACTTACTTATACCGAATTTCATAGCTATACTCGCATTTTTGAACCAGTAATGAGCGTTAAAGTAATTTTCTGAAGGGGACCTTATATGGGGGGTAGGGTCAATTATGGACCGATGCTCAAACAATTTGGTAGAAAGATTTTGTCTCATATGAAACTTATTTATGTCGAATTTCATTGATATACTCGTACTTCCAAAGCAGTTATGCCCGTTAAAGCTATTTTTTTGGAGGTCCACTTGTATGGGGGCTATCCGAAAAAGTGGACCGATATTGCCCATTTTCAATACCAAACAAACATTAGTAATAGAGAATATTTATGCAAAATAAATTTCAACTGTCTAGCTCCTCCCGTGTGGTCCCTATCGTGATTTCAACAGACAGACGGACGAACGGACGGACAGATGGATGGGCATGGCTAGATCGTCTTAGAATTTAATAGGGACCCAGTATATATATATACTTTTATGGGTCTATGACCAATATTTCGATGTGTTACAAACGGAATGACAAAATCAATATACCTCCCTTTTTACTTTTGATGGTGCGTATAACAAATTTATAAAAAAGAAGAAAATTTTTAAATTTTCTCTAAAAATAGTAAAATTTCTAAAATTTTTCTTAAAAAAGTAAACATTTTGTAAATTTTCTCAAAAAAAAAAAAAAAAAATCGAAATTTTTCTATAAAAATGAGAGAATTTGTCTTTAGTATAGAAAATGTTTCTCATTTTATAGAAAATTTTATATATAATCTCTTTTTTTATAGAATATGTTATATATTTTGTCTATAAACGGATCCACTGACTACCTTATAGTTTACTTTGGGTTAGTTATTTCACTAGTACTAGTCAATCATAATTTATTTTCTCTTAATTACACGCAATTATTAAAGTGTGAATTGTTTTTAAATGTGTTTTATTTTACTCTTGGTGTTTGCTCCCCTTTTGTCACCAGAAAAACTACCGGGTAATTTAATAATTATAATTTTGATTGGCAAACGCCCTCATAGATTTGTTTAAGCTGTAAATTTATATACTACTGTGTTGTTTTTATAAACATTTTCGGCCTTTTAGAAACAAGTTAATATTTCTATATTAGGCAGAGATTAAGAGTTTTAATATAATTGTATAAGTAGAACTTTTTTTTGATAAAAATTCCTCCAAATTAGGAACATATTAACTCTTAGAACAATGACTTTGAGTAAATTATATTTGGCAACTAGAAAACTTTACTCTGAAGTCTATTCAACTTTTCGAAAACTTTTTTCATAAATATTTTTATTTTTTTTTAATTTTGTTTATTAACTGTTATTTAAATTAAGTTATTAAGCTAATAAAACATTTCTTTATAATTTACCGTTATTTTAAAAAATAATGAAATAAATTACTTTATTTTTGTTTTAAATTAAACAATAACCTTTTATTATTTCACAAATAATCAATTTAAGATTTGTATTAAAATTATAACTTTCGTTTTTTGTTTTCTTATTTTGTCTTCTGGTTTATTGTCAATAAAAACCATATAAATAAAATGAATAATTTTAAAACTTTTTTTTTTAAAAACAAAACCAAACAAAACACTTTATGGCAGAATTTAATTAAAAAAAAGCGAAAAAAAACTCATACAATTTGCGCATGAACAGCGTCAAATGCTTCATTTATACTGTCAAGAATATTTAATTTAAATATAATTTTAGCAAACAAAATGATGGACAGACAGACAGACAAAAGTACATATGATTGTGGTAAATAAACAAAGTACAGATATTGAGTTACAGTAAAGGGCAAAACAAGGCACTTAAGAAATGTTTTTAAAAGTTTAGGTTTCAGTTGTTGTTATTTGAAATAAGTGTTCAAATTATTTCAGTTTAGATTTTTAGTTTAAATATTATTTCTTTTGCTTTTGTTTTGTTCCATACTGTTCTTATATAAATATTTTCATAAAAGTAAATAATATGCAAATTAAAATAAAATATTCAAATTTAAGTGTTAAGACAATTATTTAAAATCTTTTTACGCTCTAATGTAGAAATTTTTAAAGTCATTGTCGTTTTAATGTAAATTTTTTAAAAAAAGGATGTTCACAGTTTTCTATAAACCTCAATATTTTTAAGCTTCTTCTAATACTCATAAAGTTAGAGAAATAACTTGTCCACTTATACAAATAAACATTTATCTGGAGTAGGATTTGACTCTACTATTGCCAGTAGCAGCAATCATCACTTATTACCTTATAGGTTACCGTAAGGCCTATGAAATTCCTTTTAAATAGTTTGTTTTTGGATATAGTTAAAATCTAAAACAATAGCTAAACTCTACCTTACTTATGGTCATAAAAGTGATAACTGTTTACTCTTTACATTACCTAGAAACAAAAATTTACTTAAAAAAAGTTCCTAAAAACTCTGATTATCCCCAATGTTTTTGAAATAAAAAAAAAAAAAAAAAAACAAATTTGTTCATAACCAAAAATATTATATCAAGTAATTACTCAATAATATTTGTTGTCTGCACATAAATACGTATTATTATCATTATTGTTTATATAATAATATAAGAATGTATAAATTAATTTGTTGTAAATGACCACTAAAACAACAGCAACAACAAAACACATGACTTACTCAACAATAAACCAAAAATAAAGCTAGAAACTTAATTTAAACGTTTTAAAACTTAAAGACGCCTTAAAAGAAGTACAACAACAATAATTTGGTTTTAAGCCAAATGAAGAGAATGATTACAACAACAACAAAATATTATTAAACATTTTTGGTAAATTAATGAGTCAGTTTGTTTATACGAGTTGTTTACTAACTACACTAATAGGCTTTATTTTAAAGAAAAGTTGTCCAGACTCTCAACAACTTTTTACTAGAAAAGTTGTTCAGACTCTGAGCAACTTTTTATTTGAAAAGATTTTCAGATTTGGAGCAACTTTTTACTAGGAAAATTGATCAGATTCTGAGCAAAATTTTACTAGAAAAGTTAATCAGACTCTGAGCAACTTTTTACTAGAAAATTTGTTTAGACTGTGAGCAACTTTATACTGGAAAATTTGTTCAGACTCTGAGCAACTTTTTACTAGAAAAATTGTTCAGACTCTGAGCAATTTTTTACTAGAAAAGTTGTTCAGACTTTGACCAACTTTATACTAGAAAATTTGTTCAGACTCTGAGCAACTTTTTATTATAAAAGTTGTGCAGACTCTAGCAACTTTTTACGAGAAAAGTTGTTTAGACTCTGAGCAACTATATACTAGAAAAGTTGTTCAGACTCTGAGCAACATTTTACTAGAAAAGTTGTTTAGACTCTGAGTAACTTTTTCTAGAAAAGTTGTTCAGACTCTGATCAACTTTTCACTAGAAAATTTGTTCAGAATCCGAGCAACTTTTTACTAGAAAAGTTGTTCAGACTCAGAGCAATTTTTCACTAGAAAAGTTGTTCGGAATCCGAGCAAGTTTTTACTAGAAATGTTGTACAGACTCTGAACAACTTTTTACTAAAAAAGTTGTTCGGATTCTAAGCAACTTTTTACCAGAAAAGTTGTTTAGACTCTGAGCAACTTCTTACTAGAAAAGTTGTTCAGACTCTAAGCAACTTTTTACTAGAAAAGTTGTTCAGACTGTGAGCAACTTTATACTAGCAAATTTGTTCAGACTCTGAACAACTTTTTACTAGAAAAGTTATGCAGACTCTGAGCAACGCTTTACTAACAAAGTTGTTTAGACTCTGAGTAACTTCTCACTAGAAAAGTTGTTCAGACTCTAAGAAACTTTTTACTAAAAAACTTATTCAGACTGTGAGCAACATTGTTCAGACTTTAAAAAAGTTATTCGGACTCTGAGCAACTTTTTTAAAAGTTGTTCAGACTTAAAGTAAATTTTGACTAGAAACGTTGTCCAGACTCTGAGCTATTTTTTACTAAAAAAAATTGTTCAGGCTTTGAGCAACTTTTTTCTAAAAAAGTTGTACAGATTCTCTAAATTCTAATCACATAAAATAATGTTCTTTTAATGTCCTAAAATTTTCCCATAAATCTCATTTACTAAAACTAAAATTTAAATATTCCCAGGCATTTTTTTTACAAATGATCAAAGAAACCAAACTAAACTAAAACCTTAAAATAATAAACAATGTTAAATTGTCAACAATAATAATTTTTCGTGTTTTTTTTTTCAAAACCAAGACTAGACTTTTAAGACACTAACTTGATAGAGAATCAAAAAACAACTTCCTTTTTTTGACAATTATAAACGCCAAAAACTAACCACTGCTAAAGCAACAAGCAACAATTGATTTAAAGTTATCGCTTGAAATGTCAAATTACTCATCACGACCCAACAACAGAATCGATTGTTGTTGTAATTGTTAGTTGCATAACAACAATATTCAAAAAAAATTATAATAAATTTAAGAAATGAGGGAATAAATTAACGAAAAAAAATTCTAATAAAATAACATGACTTCAAAGAGTACGAGTAGCTGGTTGTGAACATGAAATTGTAATAAATTTCAGAAAAAAAACCCAAACGTTTTAGAATATTTTATAAAGTAAAATTTTATATTGAGATTTGTTTTTTTAAATTTAATTATGAGAAAAATTATTTATGCTTGTCGCATAGTTAATCTAGATTTGGTTGCACTTTAAACATTTTAAAAACAAAATTATATATTCTTCTTGTTGTTGGTTGGTTGGTAATATTCTAAAGCCGGAAATCTTATAATTTGAGTGCAAGAAACATTTAATTTTTTGATGGTAATTTTGAATATACAACGACACATTGACATAGTTAAAGGGGTTGAATGAAATAAGTGCCGATAGGAGTATTCATATCCATACAAAATACTAAATAGTTGTTCACAGTCTGAACAACTTTTATAGTAAAAAGTTGATCGAAGTTGCTCAGTGTCTGAACAACTTTTCTAGTAAAAAGTTGCTCAAAGTCTGAACAACTTTTCTAGTAAAAAGTTGCTCAGAGTCTAAACAACTTTTCTAGTAAAAAGTTGCTCAGAGTCTGAACAACTTTTCTAGTAAAAAGTTGCTCAGAGTCTGAACAACTTTTCTAGTAAAAAGTTGCTCAGAGTCTGAACAACTTTTCTAGTAAAAATTTGCTCAATGTCTGAACAACTTTTCTAGTAAAAAGTTGCTCAGAGTTTGCTCAGAGTTTGAACAACTTTTCAAGTAAAAAGTTGCTTACAATTTGAACAAATATTCTAGTAAAAGGTTGCGCAGAGTCTAAACAACTTTTCTAGTAAAAATTTGCTCAATGTCTGAACAACTCTTCTAGTAAAAAGTTTTGTAGTAAAAAGTTGCTTAGAGTCGGAACAACTTTTCTAGTAAAAAGTTGATCAGTGTCTGAACAACATTTCTAGTAAAAAGTTGATCAGTGTCTGAACAACTTTTCTAGTAAAAAGTTGCTAAGAGTCTGAAAAACTTTTCTAGTAAAAAGTTGCTCAGAGTTTGAACAACTTTTCTAGTAAAAAGTTGCTCAGAGTTTGAACGAATATTCTAGTAAAAGTTTGCTCAGAATCTGAACAACTTTTCTAGTAAAAAATTGCTCAGAGTCTAAACAACTTTTCTAGTAAAAATTTGATCAATGTATGAACAACTTTCCTGGTAAAAAGTTGCTCACAGTCTTAACAACTTTTCAAGTAAAAAGCTGCACATCATGAACGCCCCTAATAAATTTCTAAACTAAAACTATGAATGAATTTCGAAAATGCATTATTTTTCTAAAGTTAACGATAAAACCGGACTTAAGTCTTAACTAAAGTGTGATTGTAAGTAAAAAGGGTTAAAAAGAGCACAATAAATAAATAAATAAAATTTAAAATAAGTTATAAAAAACAAATGCAAAGAATTCAAATACAACACGTAGGTTTTTCTCAGTTAAATCTCCAATATGCAAAGTGTTTTGATTAGTTTTAAAAAAATAAATATAAAATAAATTAAATAAACTAAAGTAAAGTAAACAACTACAACATTAAACTTATATAAACTGTTAAATGTAAATTATTTATTTAAAACGAAACGTGCCTACTCAATATTTTAGTTTCTATCTATTTGTTTCCCTTAACGCTTCACTCTGGTTTTTATTAATGAACTCAACACCAACATTATTAACTAAATAAATTTTAGAAAAACTACAGATTTAATTAACATTTAAAATAAAATTAAAGCAGAAAAAAATCGGAAAATAAAATCAAGTTGTTTAACAATGTGTTTTTTTTTTTTTTTTGTTAAAAAATTGTCACATAAAATTTGATGTTTTTTTTAGTTTTTTCCATTGCATGTGATATTTAAACAGTTATTTAGGTTTATTTTTTGTAGTTGTACATTTTTAATGTTTAACAATTTGTTTTGTGACATTAAACAAAAACATTATTTTGTTGTTGGAGTTTCTAAAGTTAAAAATACAATTTTTGAGTCGGCAGTTGTTTATTTTATTTAGGTGTTTATTTGTTAAATGTGAAATTGATCGATAAAAATTGAGTTCACAGCAACAATATATGAGAAAAAAATAAATAAAAATTAAAAAACTTCAATAGAAATACCGATCATTTGAATAATTTAAATTATTCATATTATTACAAATCTGATTAACTTCACTAGGAAAAAGGTTGTTCAGAGTCTTCGATCATTTTTATAGCAAAAAAAATCGTTGATTTGAACAACTTTTAATGTAAAAATTTGCTCACAGTCTGAACAGCTTTGAAATTTGGTGAGAGTCTGAACAATTTTGCTACCTAAAAGTTTGTCGAAGTCTGATCAACTCCAAGTTGCTCATAGTCTAAAAAAGATTTCTTATAAAAAGTTGGTCAAAATCTGAACAAAGATGCTGAAGAACTTTTTTTTAGTAAAAAGACGCTCATAGTTGAACATCATTCCAATAAAGTTGCTCAGAGTCTGAACAACTTTTTTAGTAAAAAGTTGCTCAGAGTCTGAACAACTTTTCTAGTAAAAAGTTGCTCAGAGTCGGGACAACTTTTCTAGTAAAATGTTGCTCAGAGTCGGGACAACTTTTATAGTAAAAAGTTGCCCAGAGTCGGGACAACTTTTCTAGTAAAAACTGAGACCTAAACAACATTCTATTAAAAAGTTGCTCAGAGACTAAATAGCATTTCTAGTTAAAAGTTGCTCAGAGGCTAAACAGCATTTCTAGTAAAAAGTTCCTCAGAGGCTAAACAGCATTTCTAGTAAAAAGTTGCTCAGAACGTGAACAACTTTTCCAGTAAAAAGTTGCTCAGAATGTGAACAACTTTTCTAGCAAATAGTTACTCAGAGTCTAAACAACTTCTGAACAACTTTTCTAGGAGATAGTTGCTTAGAGTCTGAACATCTTTTATGGTAAGAAGTTGCCAAGAGTCTAAACAACTTTTCCAGCAAAAATTGCTCTTTTCTAGTAAAAAGGTTCTCAGTGTCTGAACAACTTTTCTAATAAAAAGTTGCTCGGAATATGAACAACTTTTCTAGCAAAAAGTTGCTTAGAACTTTAACAAATTTTCTAGTAAAAAGTCAAGAAGTTTGTCCTGGAAATATGTTTAGCTATGACTAACTTAAATAGTTAAAGAATAGTTAAATAATAAAACATTACTTTGGATTACTAATTTCCTAAAGGTAAATGAAATGCAAATTATATTTTATATGTAGCTGTATTTACATCGCACCGCTGTTTTTTTTTTTTTTTTCTTTATTCACACCAAGCACGTGACCTGTAGACCTAATAAAGCACAAAACCCCACAACAACATTAACAACAATAGTCAACAGCAACATACAACATAAGTACGACTTGAGTATTCTCGTACATTAAACTCAACGGACACAGAGACAAAAAAAAAAAAAAACGAAAAAAATAAAACAACAAAATAAAGCAATAACAATAAAATGTGCATTGTGTTTTTGTTGTAACAATAACAACAAAATTTTGTTAATTTTAACAATAAAAAAAATTGCTAATGTTAATGTGAGTTTAAACTTTATATTAAAGTTTAAATTGTTTGATCAACATACATTGTTGTATTATCATTAAACTAATAAATATCAGCAAAAACAATTTTATAAGTAACTGCATTTACAACAACATTATTAAGCATAATATATTATTTATTTTCTTGCAAAAAACACTGCGCTACAAAGATAAAAGTATAGTCCAGTATATAGGCTAGTCTATACTCTAGTGTAAAGTCAAGTATATAGTCTAGCGTATAGTCTAGTCTATAGTCTAGTGCATAGTCTAGTATAATGTCTAGTCTATGGTCAATAGCCTTGTCTATAATCTAGTCTATAATCTAGTCTATAGTCTAGTCTATAGTCTAGTCTATAGTCTAGTCTATAGTCTAGTCTATAGTCTAGTCTATAGTCTAGTCTATAGTCTAGTCTATAGTCTAGTCTATAGTCTAGTCTATAGTCTAGTCTATAGTCTAGTCTAGTCTATAGTCTAGTCTATAGTCTAGTCTATAGTCTAGTCTATAGGCTAGTCTATAGTCTAGTCTATAGTCTAGTCTATAGTCTAGTCTATAGTCTAGTCTATAGTCTAGCTATATCCTAGTCTATAGTCTAGTCTATAGTCTAGTCTATAGTCTAGTCTATAGTCCATATCTATAGTTCTAGTCTATAGTCCTAAGTCTATAGTCTAGTCTATAGTCTAGTCTTATCTAGTCTATAGTCTAGTCTATAGTTAGTCTATAGTCTAGTCTATAGTCTAGTCTATAGTCTAGTCTATAGTCTAGTCTATAGTCTAGTCTATAGTCTAGTCTATAGTCTAGTCTATAGTCTAGTCTATAGTCTAGTCTATAGTCTAGTCTATAGTCCTAGTCTATAGGTCTAGTCCTATAGTCTAGTCTATAGTCTAGTCTATAGTCTAGTCTATAGTCTAGTCTATAGTCTAGTCTATAGTCTAGTCTATAGTCTAGTCTATAGTCTAGTCTATAGTCTAGTCTATAGTCTAGTCTATAGTCTAGTCTATAGTCTAGTCTATAGTCTAGTCTATAGTCTAGTCTATAGTCTAGTCTATAATCTAGTCTATAGTCTAGTTTATA